>NC_083684.1:46637500-46787500 GCF_033118175.1 Dama dama | reverse complement strand
GAGAATGTCGACTTGCTCCTGAGGCAGCGTCAGTTGGCAGGGGAGTAGGCATGGCTGCAGCCGGGCCTCCTGCGTCCTGTCTCCGATGCACACGGTAGGGAAAGAAGCCCTCTAGTCCTGTCTGTGGGGAGAGAGGCGTCCTTCCTGCTTTCTGTTGGAGCCCAAGGAGGCAGCTTGCGGTCATCACGTCATCATCGTCCACCACGCACCTTCTGGCTGGGTCCTGGAAGCCTGGTAGCCACCCACGAGGCAGGTCCAACAGAGCTGGGCACTGCATATTTCCCCGATGTGGGCGTGGGGCTGGAGGCTATGAGAGAGCCCAGGCACTGTGGGAACAGCCGTGACCCAAGACGAAGACATTACCTGATTTACAGGTGAACCCTGAGGCATGTGGACGTCAGTCATTATCCCCAAGGAAATGCTTGGTGGTAAGTGTGTTGGGCCAGGACCAGACGTCTGGACTCTGAGCTTGATCCCCTTCCCATAGGGCTTGTTTCTGATAGTGCCTGGTATACCAGTGCTCTGCTTGGCTAGGGGGCCTATCCAGGCAAGGGGCAGGGGCCCCTTCAGCCCCCAGGATCTTTCTTGTGTCCAGATGCCTGTGGCCATGCATCTGAACATTCACCTGACCCTCGGCCAGTCCACCCAAGTCAGGCAGACTCCCATGTCGCTGCTGGTATCCTGGGTGTCTGGGAGAGATGGATGCATGTCACTGGCAGGTATGTGGGGACAGGAAGCTTTCCACAGCCTGGTGTGTAAGTAGCATGTGATGCCAGGAATGTCACTGCCAGTATTCTTGCCAGGTATCCTGAATCCAGAGATGACATGCTTGTATCTCAGATATAAGCACGTCCTTCTGGCCCTGCAGACTCAGTGACCAGGCGGCGATCAGTGGCCACGCACAAGAACCATAACTCGGATATGAAGCATCCGGTCTGTAATTGATAATGGCTTATTACAAAATTCACATTTTTATTAGCATATTTATTAATATTGAGGTTTGATATCTGCAACTGCCCCAAAGTGGAAATTCACATCTTTACAACAGGAGTCTGCCAAATTTCCTTACAAATCTGGAAACATGGAAATCTTAAATAGCAAATATGCTTATCATCCGGGGGGTGCCAGGTCTCTCACCGTGGGCTGGTCTAGGGATGTGACGAGAGCTCCTTGTTCAGAGCCCCTTCCAGAACCTTCTGTGCTTGTTACTTGCTCTTGAACAGGTGGAGCAGCCTGTTCCCCAAACCTGGCATGCTGTTTGACATCCCGGCAGATACCACATGTGCTGCCTAAACATTCTTATTTACACACACTTTAACTCAAATTTATTTTTAAAAGGAAAGTGTAGTGTGTTACTCCCATAAATGAAGACCCAGAATCACTTGCCATAAAGAGAAAATAACCATAAAAATAAATGCAGTGAAATCAAACAATGTCATTAAATTCTAGCTGGATTCTCTTGCCTGCCTATGTCCCAAGTCGAATGCCTTCGCTCTCTGTAAAAAGGGAAGATTTCACCAGTGTTGGGGAGGTGTTAAAGACCAATAGTACCTCCCTGATACTTTCTCCTTGAAGCGATCAGAAGGAAAAAGAATAGACAAGGGATCTTACCGTGGGCTTCAAGGTGAACCACCTGATAGGTTCTTGTACCACTGGTGGGGCTCACCCCATGTGGCAAGGTAGTCTGGGTTTCAGTGAATGTTGATGTCTGTTGGCTTCTCCAAAGGGTCCTCAGCCTGTAAAGGGTTAAGGATTTTTCCTAGAGGCAAGTGCCTTTTCCAAGGACAGTAGGAAGGGGGAAAAGGGGGGTACCTCAGAGAGCCAAGCATTCAAGGAAGCAATAGGAGAGGACCCCACAACATGCCCAGACCTAGAGCCATCTGCCCGGATGGAAGTGTCCTGTGCAGAAGTGTCCACTGTATGTGACTGTTGAGCATTTAAATGTGACAAGTGCAGCTGAGAAGCTGAATTTTAAATTTATTTAATTTATTTAAACTTAGTCACACGGACAGCACAGCTTTAGAGCTTCCTTTTGTGGCTCTGTGCTGTTTCTCTGAACAGAGTCTGCCGATTCATAGTTTCCAGCCATGGGAGGGAAGGACAGGCCTCTTTAAAAGCAGCAGTGTGCCCAGCACATAGCAACGTGCAAAACACTCGTCTCATCTGTTGCCCCTGTCATAGCAACCCTGGGAATAGCTGGCATGGCCATCCCCTTTTACAGATGAGGAAACTGAGGCTTACAGGCAATGAGATGGAGAGGCCAGGAAGCAGAGGATGGCCACGCTCACCACCTCCCCTCCCACCTCTTGGCCCTGCATGGACCTTCAACAGCATCTCATCTTTCCTTGCTCCTGCTTGGCCCAAGGACCCCGCACCGTGATGTGGAGCCGATGAGTGGGGTAGAGATACACGTTCCTGTCACAGCTCCTCACCTCCTCTTCACTTCATCCCTGATGCTGGGAGGTCCTGTAGGTCCACAGCCTCTCTTCCTACAAGGAACAAATCTGTACAGTCAGAGGCCAAAGACTTGTCTCTTTCTCTTGATTCCCACCTTGAAGACGATCCTGGATGAGAAGGGCAGGCCAGGGTACAGTCCAGCTTTGGAGGCCCTGTGTGGTCTCTTGTTTTTTCCTTCCACACTCTCCCACCTCCCCAGACATAAATGCTCCTGATCTGTCCTCAGGGTTAAGAGGTAGGGTGGGGAAAGGGAGAGGAGAGAGATTGATTAATATATCCACAGCCAGATTGTTGGGTGGATTAATACATACCTTCCCTATGTTCCATCCTCCCCCCCGTATTCCCATCCCAGCCTTTTCCACATGTGTGAGGGTAGCCCAAACAAGGCAGTGCTTAACTCAGAGTCCACCTGGCTTGTGGCTGGTGGAATTCTTAGCCTTGAGATGGAGAGAGGTTTTTGGATGGAGAAAGGTTTTTCGTTTCCATGCTGCCAAGGCGACCACCCTCCTCCCTGGGCTCAAGAAACTGAACTTGTTATACAGGCAAGGGTTTCCTGGATATTTAATGACTCCCAGGTACAAGGGCTGGGCCCAGTGGAGGGACTGATCCTCCTGTCCTCATACAGAACCTGCCTGCCCTTTCTTGTCTTCCCTGATCATCTCTGCTCATAGAGGGCATAATTTCTGTAACCAAAAAAAAAAAAAAAACCCTGTCTTTATTGAATGTTTGACACGTGACAGGCACTGTTAAATGCTTAATGTGTGTAATGCATTAATAACTCTCAGAAGAGAATGCTTTTATTCTAAACTTACAGGTGAAGACTCAGAGGCTTTTGTAACTTTCCCAAGTCCTCCTGCTGCTCAGGACAGAATGGAAGAATCTCACAGAAGGACCTGTGAGATTTCAGGGTGCGTCATGCCGTATGCACCGGAGAGCGCCACCGTCTCACCCAGCCTTTTCTCTGTGTTCTCCTTCCTGCCCTGAGCACTGGGCCCCCAGGCCCCATCCATCCATCATTGTAGCAGATATTTGTAGATTATCCTGGATTCCAGTGCCTCGGGCCGTCATTTATACAAAAACAAAAAGGAAGTGCCTGTGGAGTAGCTGCATATCCCTTAGCACTCACCTGCTTGGGGAGATGATGGGAGAAAACTGTGATTTTTCTCCTCCTGGTGCTCCCATACTCTCTGCTTTGGCTCACGCAACTCTTAGTCTTCACTTTTCCATCCACTGGAATCTGAGAAGCAGCTTGTAAGGAAGAGAGGCTTATTTTCTGGGAGCAGGGTGGGGGACAGACAGGAGAAGTTTAGGGCGCTAAGGTAGAGGCTTGGCAGACTATGCTGTGACAGTGTGATGAATGGGGCTCAGGGTTCAGGGATGGGGGAGACATTGCTCAAGCCCCAAAACGGAAAATGTACTTGTGTGCACTTGCCTGTAATCATAGATTCCTCTGAGGGCACCAGATTACTGGAGCATGTGTTCTGTGAATTGTTGGAACAATTGGAAGTATGTTGAGCACCTGCTGAGACCAGTGCTGGCAGATGCAAGGGTACCCAGATAAGAAGTATTCAAGGAGGTCAGAGTGTGGAGGGCACTGTAGGCAGAAACAGGTAACTCTGGGTGTGGGTACCGTGTTGGAGATGAATATAAGCAGGATGGGAACACAGAGGAGATATGCCTCACTCATCCCTGGAGGCAAGAGAAAACTGGGAATGGCTTCCTTAAAAGAGGATGCCCAAGCTGAGTCTTAGAGGATGATATGCCAGCAACAGTCTTGATGCCAACAATCTTTCCTCTTTGTGCCACATCGTCTAGTGCTTTGCAAGACCATCTACATTGGGATGACTAGGGGAATGCTCTGCTTTCTGCACTTGTCATTTCCTGCCTAGACTTCATGGTCTGGGAACTATTTCTGGAACTTTGTTTGATTCTTTTGCTGATCCAGAATGTTGGTTCTCATTGACCTAATGGTCCTCAAAGCCATGAAATCACTCATGTCATGTTCCCCAAAGTGAGTCTCCATTCAGGGATCCCTGCTCCATCAGCGGGTGGAGTTGCCCTGCCTTGGGGTCCTGTACTTAGAAATTATTCCATCCACATCATTGCAGAAAAGATACAGTCCTACTGATCTAAGCCCAGCTGGAGCCACATTCCTCTTTGCAGACAAGGAATTCAGAGTCTGTGCTTTCTCTCCCTTTCATCCTTCTATTCTTTTATCGTCTACCCACCCACTTCCTCTCCAGGGGTCAGCCCATATTCTGTCACCAGCATGGGTGATGGTGGCACTGACAGGCCTTAGGATGGCCAAGTTCTGAACCCAGGGCACTGAATAAGGGGGTGCCCACTGACGTGCTATCTGCTGGAATGAGCAGGGACGCTGCATCTTCATGCCGAGCAAACCTCCAGTCAGCCTGTATTCCAGAGGCAACTGGGAAGAACAGCAGGCCCCACAGATTAACAGCATCCTGGTCATCAGCTTGCAGAAGGGGAGCTCTGTGGCCAGCCTCAGAGAAGATGGCAGGATGCCGGGCCCCTCCTGCAGAGGTGGGAGGTTTGGATTTTAGTCTCAGCTCTGCCGTGAACTCCCTGTGCTGCCTTCAGGCAGTTCTTCCCCTTCTTTGGGGCTTGTTTCCACCTTTATTAAATAAGGTGTTGGACCTGCTGCCTATCTGTGAGATCCCGCTACTTCCTTCACTTTAGAATGGCGCAATTCTGAGTAGCCAGAGCCAGGGGTCTCTGATGCTGTGTCCCTGTTGCTCTCCCTTCCCAAGCAAGAGCCCTGAATGAGTGGACATGACTGAGTGGGGCAGGTTCCTGGCACAGGGTGAGTGGAGGGTTGCTGCCTCTGGTCCTCAAGAGCATCTGGCCAACAGAGAATGGCTACTGGGTTAGTTATCCCCCTACGGTACCCCTAGAGACCCACAGAGCTCTCAACCGCCCTGGGAAAGAAGCAGACCCTGGAAGCCCCCCAAACCTCCCTTTCCAGGAAGGCTTAAGAGCCAGTCTCACAGGGATGGAGCCCATGTTTTTGTTGGCCCAACCAGAGAAGGAAACAAACAGCTGAACCTGTTGTGTCCCCCAAGCTGTGGGCTCCCCAGCAGTGACTTCTGAGCTGTCTTCTGTTTTGCATATTGGATGAAAGTTCCACTGTAATTTTTTTTTCTTATTAATATTATGACTCGATTAAGGACACAATAAACCTTGGCCATGATTTTTATCTATCTGCAGTAATATCCCTCAGTTCTAATTTCAGGGATTAGCTTGTTTTCAAAACACGAGATGAAGGACAAACATGGTCCCAGAGTTGACTTGCCTTGCCAGCACAGACAGCCGTAACCACCACCCACCACTGACAAACAAGCTGCTAGCCACCCCTGCGTGTCAGCACCATGGGAAGAAGCCCTGAGACCGTCGGAGTAGGAGGCAGAGCATTAGGGACTTCAGTTCTGCTTTATTTTCAACTTGAAATGGAGGAAAACAGACAAAAAACAAATAAGAAAGCTAAACAGTTGCGTGAGAGCTAGCAATTTGCTGGGCTCCCGATGACAGACACTGCATTATCATAATTGTCTCTTCTACATGGTAGGACAGAAAAATAATAATGTCATTTTATTTATAGCTGGGGTGGCCCCTTTATGAGAGTCATACAAGTTTCTGCCAAGTGGAGTAGGTCAAATGACATCTTTTGATCAGGCCTGTCCAAAGAGATCAAAGATGAATGGCAGGTAATGGATACCCAATGACAAACCAAATCTAAAACAGAAATAAGGCTGCCAGAGCCTGCCAGTTACCCATTAAAGGCCCGCCTAAGGAAGGCAGGCTGCTTGACACGTTGGCCGAACACCTAAATCAGCCAAGCGTCAGTGCTAAAATTGTGTATTATCATTGGAAATGGCTATTATTTCCTCGGTAACATTTCTGTTAAGGCTTTGTTTGTGTACGACTGACCCGCAGTCAGAAGTGGAGTTGGAAGGAGGCAAGCCCAAGGGGCTGATGGAGTGCCCTTGGCTTTGGCCATGATCTGGTTTTAATTGTGGGATCCTGAGGGAGCAACACCCTTGCCCCTGCATCCTGCTCAAGTGGAGAGGTGGTCCGTTACAGGTGGGAGGTTGGGCCGGCCCCTTGGCCCCATCCTGCATGTCTGTATCCTCTGCATCGCTCCATCTTCTCCCGTCTTCCCAGACATGTGCAGCTGGGCCCATCACAGCCCACACAAAGCCCAGAACTTTCCCAGAACACAGGGTGAGCGGAAGCACAAACAGATGGAGAAAAGAGTAACGACACTGGTCCCTCCCCGGGCTGAGGGAGCAAGGCGGACACTGGGCCGTTGACACAATCAGTACAGTTTACACATTATCGAAATGGGCAGAGATGGCTTCCAAAATTATGGAAATAAATGCTGCTGTTTTTTTTTTCCCCCCTTGAGCACTTGAGTTATGTAATTAAGTTGAGCTTTATAGAGATGTTATTTAAAAGGCTTTGGTGGGAAACGAAATTTACTATCTTTTTGTTTTTAATTTGCGGGGGTGGGATAGGGTGAAATACAAAGAAATATTCAAAGAAATATTTAGAGATGAGGGCTCCAGAAACTGCGGGAGAGAACTCTAAATCCTCCTGTCCCAGGGGATGCACAGGTGGTGCTGTGGGTAATTTTTTATTCTGCAGCGTATGCTGGAATGTTAAAAAATATTATTAAACATTGAAATGAGTATACTAGTTAGCTAATTAGTATGTTTCTCTTTCTTTTAATAATCCCGATGCATTTTCTTTCTTTCCTACCTCCATTTTTATACATGTGGTAACCCTAAAGAACATATTTAGAAGCATAATTAGTTATAATTAGAAGCAAACAAACCTAGCCCAGGGTATCTCCAATTTATTACAAAGCAGTGCAGGTAACGGTGGCAGCAGCAGAAACCTAGATTTTCTATTTTCTAGTGAGAATTGGAGTTTTTTGTATTGTAGGTACACACATGAACCCTCTTAGGATCAAGGAGTCGCTTTTGCCTGGCTCTTGAAAGTTTCATAGGCCTCACGTTTCTCGATCATTCTACATTAACTCTGTCTTTAAGTACCGGAGACACTGTGTCAGAGTCATAGCATCATTCCTTGGTGATGAGAAGAAGACAGACATTTGACTGTGAGGCCTCTTGGCAGGAAATTTGGTAGTGAAGTCCCATCCAATTTGTCAAGTTCAGCAGTGGTCTCTGCTCCGCGGGAAGCTTGCAGCCGGGCCCCGGCACATCACCTGTCTGGGAGACACCTCGCAGCTCCATAGGAAGTGACAGGCCGCATATGCAGGGCCTTCCTGGAACCAGGCCGCCATGTTTTCGGTCATTTGCTGTGGGGGGGAGGGCACACTGCTCCTCTGAGAGGCAGGCAGTCACCTTTGACATTTGACCCTGCCCTACACAAAAGCTCTGACTCCCTTTGGTGGCTTCCACCCCAGACCTCCATGTAAATGAAAATTTAAACAAATCTGTGCTCATGCTGGCTTTCAAATGAAAAAAATTTTTTTATTTCTCTTGAATTATGTAAAGATGCATCACAAGATATTTACGATTTTTTTTTAAAAACAGATATTCTTTTTATATACTGATAAAATTGGAAACTTGGAAGCATATTTGGCAAGTGTAAACAGATGGTTAAAGATATTTGCTGGGAAGTATCAGAAACAGTTATTCCTGACTTGCCTGCTTGGCTAAACATTGCTCTGAAAAGTCAACTCCCAGGGCACAAAGCAGGAGATGGGGTCCCACTTTGCTTCTAAACAGAGCAGGCCAGGGCACTGTTTCTTTTCTTTAGCACCGTGCTGTCGGGAAAACTTGCCCATGGAACCCTCTTGTCTTTTCACTTACAAACTCCATGAGGAGTTCTTTGGAAACTGAGCAGGAAGCTCTGTGTTGTCTCCTTAAGTCAGGATACCTCCCTCTGAGAAAGCCGGGCATCCTTTACCTTTCTGCAAGTAAGGTATGAAATTAGCACTTTTCCTTTGCTCTGAGGAACGCAGTCATTTTATTCATAAGAACTCCATGCTAGGAGGTTTCCTTCAAAGGCAATGGATGCAGAGTTGCATAAAGAAAATTACTGGGAAGAAAGGAAGAAGAAACTGACACGCCACATTTTTTTTTTAACCCCCTTCCAGAGAGCAGACTTCACCAACACAAAACATTTCATATTACGAAATCAACAGTGCAGGTGATTTAGCAGAAAGCATAGAATTTCATGAAATTATCTTCTCGTCAGATTTGTGGTGTCTGTGTACGTGGGTGGGGGATTGACTGGAGGTTGGGGTGGGGAAGGGGGAAGCTGCCGTATTTTTTACAAGCATATAAAACACAAATGCTTGTGGCACTTGCTAATCTGAAATGCTTTTAGGAGAATTGTTCAGTAGCAATAATCTGTCAACAGATTACAATTTTGCTTAATTTTAATGTGGCTAACTTAAGATGGTTGTATAGGAAATTTATGCAACTGATCACAGTTATTAAATTACTGCATCTGCAAAGGAAGCAATCAAACCCCTTATTACAGTTGCTGTGAGTGAATGCTAAATGTCAAGGAGTTACCAGTGCGCTGCAGGGAATCACGCTCCAGTTAAAGATGCATAAAATATCAGCACTTTTTTAATGCTTGTGCATTCAACAAAGACTCCCATCATAATTAACTGGTATGGAAATAAATAATTTTTACAAACTACCTTAGAAACAGTTGTGCTACAGTTTTTGTCAAAGTCTGCTGCTCTCCAGCGATATTTAAGCCCTTAGACACGCTCCCTTCTAACTCACATATGCTATAAAATATTTAAATCTCACAGAGAGGTTTCAAAATGATATTATAAATCCAACTCTCAGTGCTAAAAAGGAATTTATGATGATTAATTTAATTATACGTTTTAAGGTTTTGATATTTTAAAAACTTGAGATTAATTTTTTTGGTTGTGGTCCCAGTTTGATAGTTCGGGGAAGAGGGCTGCTTTCCGTAAACAGCTGAAGATGCACGTAGGGGCTGGACTTTAGCAAGAAAGGTGGAGAGTGAGAGTTCTGGGCACAGAAGCGGCGTCCGGGCAGCTGGGCTCAGATCCTGGCCCTGCATGAGTAGTTCTGTCCCCTTGAGCAAATTTCTCAAGAGTTCCCATCTGTGACAGGCGAGTGGATCTTGGCATTCACAGCTCCACGAGGTTCTTTAGGGGAGTCTGTGTGGGAGGGTGTGGAGGGGCCAGGGGAGCACCTGGCCCTGGCGAGGCCTCGCTGGTACCTGGTGATCAGTGTGACGGTCCCCACCTGGATGTTCACGAGAGCTCCATCATTGTGAAACCCATTCACTTTTTTCCTGAATAAATAAATTGCATGCTGCTGCTGCTAAGTCGCTTCAGTTGTGTCTGACTCTGTGCGACCCCATAGATGGCAGCCCACCAGGTTCCTCTGTCCATGGGATTCTCCAGGCAAGAATACTGGAGTGGGTTGCCATTGCCTTCTGCAATGCATGAAATTGAAAAGTGAAAGTGAAGTCCCTCAGTCGTGTCTGACTCTTAGCGACCCCATGAACTGTAGCCTACCAGGCTCCTCCATCCATGGGATTCTCCAGGCAAGAGTACTGGAGTGGGTTGCCATTGCCTTCTCCAAGTTGCATGCTACTCCATGTTTATGTAGTTATTTCTGGTTGCACTGTGGCATGTGGTAACTTGTTTCCCTGACCAGAGATCAAACCCACGCCCCCTGTAGTGGAAGCACCGAGTCCTAACCACTGGACCACAAGGAAGTCCCCCTGAATCCCATTCACTTCTGCTGGCAGGGATCACGGGTGTAACAGAGGCCCCCATTCATCCCTGTGAGTGTCCACATTCAGCTGAGGGCTGCAGGGTTTGAGAAATCTGGCCTGTGAAACCTTGGGACCTTTCTGGGCACAATGTGCTTGGCTAGGACGAAGGCAGGCAGGCAGGGATAGGGTGAGCATCTGCTCCAGTGCCTAAAGGACAGATGTCACCCTGATCTGATTTGGTCCATTCAGTGATCCTGCAGTGATGGGTCAGCTGGAAGGTGGAGTTTTGAACAGAATCCCCCTCCCTATGAGTGACTCTGGGCTGGGGTGGGAGGCTGTCGGCTTCCCCGTGGACCAAGTGCCCCTGTCCAGCCAGGCCTGTTCTGTCCTCTTGAGAGAGGGTGCAAGCCAGGCCTTGTGGGGGTACCATGGAGAGGAGCCCATTTACCAGTTTCAGGGAGTGCAGTCGATGGCCCAGGGGTCCGTGATCTGTTCCCAGAGAGCTTTGGGGGTGATGCTCTGGACGGGATGCTTGTTTGCCAGGAATCAGATGTTTAAATAGCAGACCCCGCCCTCGAGGATGACTCTCTCTTGCCTGGTGTATTCATTTGGTGTCAGTTTGTTTGGAGTTGTTTGTTCAAATTTATTTAAAGGATAACTTTGTAGGGCAATCAGATTCATGCAAATGTCCATTTGTGCGTATATAGATGGCTGTGTGCATATGTGTTTATGTATATGCATTTGTATGTGTGTATATGTTTACATATGTATGTATGTGTGATCTATATAAAGAAATGAAAATGAACCCAAGTCACGTTACTCATCCATCACATCTTACTCCATCAAACAAGCAACGGGGCACTCAGAATCCGCCCCCACATTTGGCTTTTTTTAGAACCTTGGCTTCTGGACGCTTCTGTTTTGGCCTGTGGTCCCCTCAATCCAAATCTCTCCTAGAGTCTGGAAGTGCATTTTGAGGATGGGTGTGGCAGCTCTTTGCATTATTTTTTCTGTAAGCAGATACATCCTTCTAAAGGTCAGGGAACTGTATGTTTGAGAATGGGGAGAAGACAGCTTTTACTTAAAACATTCAGAGTGTAGAATCTCTTAAAAGGAACTCATTTGTCTTAAATGTAACATAATACCAATTTCTGAAAGAACCACAAATATTGGATCCCCTGGCCTGACTGTAAGTAGGTGTGAGTTCTTTGATTGTCTGTGTGTCCTGCACATTTCCTATCAAGCGGGTTGAATGTGGGCTGGAGTCTTGTGTCTGCTTCACACCAGCATACTTCCCAGAGCACAGGTCACAAAGAGGTCAGCCCCTGGCCCCCAGGACCTTTGGGAGCATGAGTAGCAGCTCAGGGACCACCTGGTCACCCCTGTGTGGCAGAGTTTACAAGTTTGCCTCCCAGAACCTTGAGATGCCCCATGAGCCGCCATCCTGCATGGCCCACCCTTGCAGCTCCATCTTCTGAATGCGACAGACACCCTTCTTGAGATGAAGGTTGTTTCAGGGCTTTTCAAATTATTTAATGGACCCCTTGCCTGCTTTTGTGCATGTTAAAACTGTTCTCACGTGCTTACAGGGCAGGGATCCCTGCGGGCCAGCTCATAGTCACCCTAACTGTTAATAAGATGTCCTTGGTGCTGCGTGTGGAAGGGGCCCAGGAGACCTGAGTTCAAATCCTGGTGTTCCTTGGTCAGCTCTGCATCTTGTGGAGACACAGTCTTCTCATCTGGGAAATGAGGGAAGCACCAAACCTACCTCGTGGTAATAAATACAAGAAAACTAAATAACAGTTTAAAAAAAAATAGTAACAACCTAGTGGCTGTCATCACCATCATCATAGATTTGTCAAGTCAGATAAAACCCAGGCTGTGTGATTTGCCGGGAGCATTTAGAAGTACCTTTACCAGCACCTTGGATTCCTTCTAGCCTCCACAGGAGCTCCCTGGGGTGGGCCTTGCTGTGCCCTCCACTGAGGTGTCCCCACTCGATGCCCAGCATGGGACTAGAACCTTCGCTCTGGACCAGCTGGCTCTGCTGGACCTCTCAGGCCCCGTGTTGTCATTTTGGTTATTTCCGTGTTGCCCTAATTGTGGCCATATCCGTGTGATCAGGATCCAGTGTCTGAACGGTGCCCCGTCCCGGCTGCCGCCATCCAAGTTCTAATCCCAACAGTTGCCCCGGGTACCTGTTGTTTGCCTCATCAGATAAGATGGCATTAGACGTGGTACCGCTTTTCCCATGGCTTGGAGGCGCTGGGGACTGAAGAGGGCCCTGTCCTCCTCTCTTCACAGAAGCTGGGGTCACGGCCCCTCACATCCACCTCGGGCGTCACCCACTTCTTTTTAGCTAGATGAGCTGAAATCCCCCCACCATCCATTCCACTCACACACAGGCCCCCCACCCGTCACTCCTATTGTAGCCGAGGGGGAAAAAGACTTTTAAGGATTTGCTAATGGTAATGAAAACTTTTCTGATATAGCATTAAGGATTTTGCTCCTGAAATGTGTTTAATGTAAATATGCTGTCAGAGACCCTTCAAGTAATTGACACAAGCAGATGATTAGCAGTGTTCTCAACGGTGTTTTTGCATAATCTTACATTTTGACAGAACTCCTCAGCCGCGTTTTATTGTCACTGCTCCGCCATCAGGAGGACTTCCTTCTGAGGCAGCACTTACTTTGTCATTATGCATCTTGCAGGAGGTCATTTCTCCTGCTCCGTGTGCATGGAGGACCATCATTACTTGGTTTGGGGAATGCCTTTCTACCAAGGAAACCCTCTTGATGAGTCAACTTTTCACTACCTTGGCAGAAACTGGAGCTGCCATTTCCCAGCCCTGACCTGGGCTTGGGGAACAGCTGCAAGACGGCCAGGGGGTCAGCTCCCGGAGAGCTGGGGGACCCAGCCTGAGAGGACTGTGGTCACTGTCAGCAGGAGAGAGGCCTAGACCTGCCCTTGTCCCCACCTCTGCCCAGTGGCCCCCCTCCCAGGAGGCCGTCCTCTGCAAAGCTAGTTGTAACCTACTTTCTGAGCTGGGCTTTTTTTTTTTTTTTCCTTCCGTGTTGAATTGAGTTCATCTTTGGTGATGTTAGGAAAAAAAAAAAAAAATTGGTGCTCAATTATAATCATATCTAACTGCCCCAAATTAAACTGCCTTGATCCATAAGCATTCATAACGGCATACAGTTAAGTTACATTAATAGTCAATATAATAAACCTTCACCTTTATTGAAGCTGCTCTTGTTTCTGCAGAAGTTCTTTAATCTATCTCAATAGATTTCTGGTGTACAGTGCATATAGATTGGGCCAGTGACAAGGGTTAGAGTAGTCTTGTAGAACATATACTTGTAGCTCTGAAAAGCCCACATTCATCAGAGGATGAAGTCGATCAGATTGTACCAGGATCAATGGAAGGCTTCTGGGATCCCTCTTAGGCTTGTAATGTGTTCACCTTCCATGCAGAGGATTCACATACACACACATACACACACACACACCCTCTCTCTCTCTTTCTCTCTCTCACACACACGCACGCACCCTCTGTCTTAAAGCCATTTATCTCTGAATGTCAAATTGCAATAATTAACCATTATTGATCTTAAATTCAATTAACTTCATTAACACAGGTCATGATGAGGGTGCTTGTAAGGGAAAGGCATTTGACAAGTGTCTTTGCTCATGTGACATTTCGTGTTCACCGTGCTGGCTACAGACTGCTCAGACTTCCTCTCAGAGAGGCATAAAGGACCACTCTGAGACACAGACCCAGGCCTGGGTGAGGGATCCACACCAGGGGGCTTGTGCAGCAGGAGTTGGGGGCGCTGCAGGGCAGCGTCAGGCACCCTCGAGAAATGGAGACACGGGAGTTTTTTAATGCTCCAGTGTTGGGAAATGCTGCCCTGGTCCCCGGGTGCTCACCCCACCTCTTGCCAGACCATGTTGTCCTATATGCCATAGCCTAGTCACAGACGTCGTGCAGAAACTTCTAGGTTTGCTTGTCTCAAAAATCAGCCTTTCCATTTGTATTTTCACATCAAAAAAACCAAACCAAACAAACAAAAAAACTACTTTCCCTTTTGACCAAGAAGAAGAGGGAAAAAAACCCAGATCCCACAATTGGGACCAGCAGAGGGCTCTGGGCACCCCACACTGGGTGACATTTGCTCCTTTCCTTACTGTGCCTAATTTGTGTTATTTAATTTTCACGACAGCACCCCCCTCCCAAGGTCAGCGATACCACCCCATTTGCCAAGGGTTGCATGCCACACTGTTCAAGAATAAGGGACCCATCCCTCTGTGTCCTCACATTTAAGCAGTTTTTTATTTTTTTTTTTCCTTTTCTGTTTTTTGGCTGCACCACGCGGCATCTGGGATCTTAGTTCCCCAACCAGGGATCGAACCTGCAACCCCTGCAGTGGAAGCTGGAGTCTTAACCCCTGGACTGTCAGGGAGGTCCCTTGGCAGCATCTTTCCTTGTGTCTTCAGGAAAAGAGCAGAGAGATGCAATAGGAAAGCCTGGCTTCTGACTGCCCGTCCTCGTTCTGAGTCTTTGGATCATGAGGGCTGTCTCCATACCCTCATCTCTGTCTCTGAGCCTCCATCTCCCCATCTCTTAAATGGGGACATCTGTGATGTCCCTTTCCCTCCCAGGTTGCTAGTAGCTGGGCAGAGATCCTGCACCCGAAGACCCCAGGGACGCAGAGTCCCCAGGGGTGGGCCCGTCCCGCGAGGCACAATGCAGGGGGATGGAATACTCCTGGCGCTTGACCACTGGTTCTGGGCCTTTAATTCTTTGTGGAAACACTGCCTGGCACTGAAGTGTCTCAAGGAAACAACAGAAAACAAACACAAAAGAGCAAGAGGAAGTCTGCTTTCCATATTTGTGACATCTTTTCATTTGAAAGTTTGATTCAATTCAGAGAGATTTACCAAGCATCCAGCCTGGGCCAGGCCCGGTGTGGGGGCCGCGGAGGCCGTGTCCTTGCCTTCCCCAGGCCTAGTCCACTCTGGGTGCGGGTGACGGCAAGATCCCTGGAGAACTGTGAGCACAAAGAGGCCAGACGGATCGGCTGAGGGTGGAGAGGGGAGCAGAACCCCAGCCCAAAATGGGACGTCAGCCGGGCATCCACAGAGGTGAACTCTTCCCGTCACATGAGCAGGGGTGCAGAGGGACCTGCCCTGGGTACACAGGAGGTGTGGTGGCAGCTGGAAGGTGCTGAGGTCACAAAGGTCTCAGGGCTGCCTGAGGATGGCATTTACCCAGGGGACCATGGAGAGGGGGCACCACCCAGCCCTGTCCCCAGGCCAAGAACTGCATCCACTGAGCCATCTCAGGAAATGCCTGTGGGTCCCTTCGCAGGCCCCATTGCAGAATGGTGGGTGTTTGGAGTCTTAGGAGCAGTGTCTGGGGCTGCCCTCAGGGAATGGCAGGGAACAGCCAGTGAAGCAAGTGGCAGCTGAGGGACGTATCTTCTGGTTTGCTGTACGGGCTTTCTCGCCACCTCAGAGCCTAGGTATTTCTGGAGCACCTGTGTTAGACTTCCCTGGTGGCTCAGACAGTAAAGCATCTGCCTGCAATGCAGGAGACCTGGATTCAATCCCTGGGTCTGGAAGATCCCCTGGAGAAGGAAATGGCAACCCACTCCAGTACTCTTGCCTGGAAAATTCCATGGATGGAGGAGCCTGGGACACTACAGTCCATGGGGTCGCAAAGAGTCGGGCATGACTGAGCGACTTCACTTTGTGTTCGACTCAAAAATCCAGGCTCTAGAGCCTTTTGTTGGCCCTAGGAAGGAACAGGACAAAAGAAGGGGGAGTGGAATAAAGCATGTTGTATGCCTCTCTGTACCTCCTGGTCTCATTCCACCATGAGAGGTTACATTGCAGACCTCGTCCCCCAGCGCTCCCCCACTTGTCACACAGACCCCTGTCCCTGCGATGTTCATCTCAAGGGCTCAGGAGAGTCCTTGGGGTGATCCCAGAGCTGCATGGAGGAGAATTAAGGACTCTTCCCCATGAGAGGACGGGGCTCACCCAGTGGCAGCCGTGATCTGAAAGAAGTTCCACTGGTTCCCACCTGTGGTTGAAGGAGCTGGGCTTTGGGTGTCACTACAGCTAGATCCCCAGGGAGTCCAGTAGCCTTTGAGGTTGGTGGAAAAGTGGCTGTCAACTCCTCCTTCCACTAAGGTCAGTGGTTTCATCACAAAGCTCCCCCGTGTCTCTGCTCCCCATAGTTCATCATGACAGGTGACATCCTCATGAGGATGCCTTGAGGTAGAAGGAAGCAGAGGTCAGAGCTGCTGATGGGCTTGTGGGCATCCCACCGGACTGCTTCCTGAAGGCCTTGCAGCCTTCAGGATCCAGCCCCCAACGCAGGAGACCACTCTCACCCCACCCCTGCTGTCCTTGGATAAGTGAGCAGAAAGGGGCTTTGCCTAGTGTATGCTTTGCAGACAGTGCCTAGTACAGAGCCTGACACACAGGAAAATGTACTAAAAATACATTTCCTTTTACACATCTCAAATTTCACAATACATTCACCGATGTGTGCTTGTGAAAATTTCAGACCAGGCAGAGGAGAGGCCCTTTTCTCCCCCACCTCCTGCCATCTGCCTCCATAGCCATGGTATCCCCTCTGGCACCCAGAGAATGTCCCCCACATCTCAGAGAGGATCCTTTTTCTGGGTGCCCATCACACAAGCTCACACAGAAAACAGGGATCCGTGTTTGTGTTCCTGAGACTTGCTCCCCGACCGACACTTACTGATACATCTTAGAAATCGTTCCACATCAGAATTTATAGAATCATCTCATTCTTTTGAGGTTAGCATCTTATTCAGTATAATGTACAAAAAGATAGCAAATAAATAATGAGTGTAGAGGTCGATGAGTTTTCCCCAAGTGAACACAGTCATGTAACCAGGGTCCAGACCCAGAAGTAGAACATTTCCGGCACCCTGAGAGTCCCTGGCGCCCCCTCCCAGTCACCACCCGCCTCCATGGAACATCACAAATTAGTTTTGCCTGATTCTTGAAATTTGTTTAAGTGAATTCAAATAGTATGTAATCTTTCATGTACTGTGTCACTTGTGAGATTTGCCCAGTTGTTTTGGATTGTCGTTTGTTCATTTTCACTGCTGTGTTCCATGCTGTTGTGCAGGTATCTTTGGACTGTTGGCGGCCATTTGGTTTGTTTCCAGTCTCTTGCTGTGATGAATGATGTGCCAAAGGATATCATGGTCCTGGTTTTTTGGTGGGATATGTGTGCGTGTCTGCTGGGTAGTTACCTAGGAGGAAAACTGCTGTGTCACAGAGAGTATGTAGGTGTAGCTTCCGTGGACCCTGATACATCGTTTTTCAGAGAGTTCCAGTTGCTCCGCATCTTTGCTGACACTATTACTTGTCTCTTATTGTTCTTGTAAACCGCTGCATTTTATTTCATGGTATGGGTGTGCCTTAGTTTGTTTATCCACTTTTTTGGTATCAGAAGAATAGTTGCTGAAAACAGCCTAGACACAGAGCGATTTTTGTTTTTGTTTTTTTGCACGTGTATGTTTCCATCTATAGATTCCTAGCTGGTTCAAGAAGTATAATAGACTTTCAATATTGATACATACTGCTAAATTACCTTTCAAAAAAATGACCATGACAAGTAATACACTAGCCAGTACTCAGAGTGCCACTCTCACTATGTATCGCTATTTTAAGTTTATTTTTTTCTCTCCCCCTCTCCTCCCCTGGAAGGATGGTGAAGTGTTGAGGGTTCTGGAATTTAGTACAAGAATACACATAGGTCGGACTATATACACATCAGTGTAAATGAGTTGTTGTGCAGTCTCTTAAGCTGTGTCTGACTCTCTGCGACCCGATGAACTGCAGCACAGCAGGCTTCCCTGTCTTTGACCATCTCCCTGAGCTTGCTCAAACTCATCTTCAGTGAGTCAGTGATGCCATCCAACCACCTCATCCTCTGTCAGCCCCTTCTTCTCTTGCCCTCAATCTTTCCCAGCATCAAGGTCTTTTCCAGTGAGTTGGCTCTTTGCATCAGGTGGTCAAAGTATTGGAGTTTCAGCTTTAGCATCAGTCCTTCCAATAGGTGAGACAGGGTATTTAAAGAAAACATGTAATGTGATGCCAACCAGCTAACAGGTAGCATTTATACATTGGTAGGGGAAAGCTATTTTAATAACTAGAAATGAAGCTGAAATCTATGGGTATTTAGGTCAAAATGATAAAACATTTAGAAGTTTATTTTTTTCAAGCTGACTGGGGAGATTACATCCTTCTCCTGGCTGTGACCTGTCCACTCAAATGGTAGTTACATGGTATTAGGAGACCCAGGTGTGTGCTGGGTGTCTGCTGAGTTCATGCTGTCTGGATGCTGGCTGATACTCAGTCAGTGTTGGCTGAGTGCTTGTTGAGTGCTGGGCTGTAGCTGGCCAGTCACTGTTAAGGTCACTGGCCTCAGGAAGGTCTCCCAGTCCAGGTGGATACCATGCTGGTGCCCAGGGCAGTGATGGAAAGGCTGGGCTTCTCTGGGGTCAATGGGAGCACCCTCTTTCCCACTTTTCCTGTGATCATAAAATGAGGAACCTTGTCAGGACTCCTGAGAAACACTTGTGGCCTTGACTCTCTGCTTAGTGTTCTGGGAAATGGTCGTGAGGGAACACGAAGTGGTGTAGAGTCAAGAGGACACTCGGGGCTACTTTGTTTGCATTTGAGAGTGTGGAGGAAGCTGGTGGGAGCTTCTGCCTGAGGTTACACTTGATCTGTGTGGTTCTTAGACTCAGCAGTGCCTACCAAACCCTGTGAATTTGACCAGGAGTTACTCAGATAGCTGACCTGCCAGGCGGTGTGAAGGACGCAGAGGTAAGGAATGCCTGGTTCCTATAATGTATATGGAGAGGCCCGCTGTGCACCTACTTAGCCCTGGGAAACACTATGAGAGATGTTAATAACCCCAATATGCATTCCTGAAATTTCTTTGGAGTTTAGAGGACTTTTCTATCCATTGTCTCATCTCTGAGATTAAAGAGACAGGTGAGAAAGGATTTCCTTGGGGAGGTGGAATGAGCAGGGTCTTGGAGGGCAGGGCTGAGGATGTGAAAAGATGAAGCATCGTATGCAAAGTGCAAGAAATGGTGTCAGCCAAGGCAAGGCCAAAATAGCATAGCTAGCACAGGTTAGTGTGTGTGTTTCAGGGAGGTGGGCATTGGAAGATAAACTTACAAGGTAAAATGAAACTTGGTTGTGCTGGCTTTGAAAATCAAGCTAAAAAGTTTGTATGGGTGTGTGATCACAAGGGCGTTCCTTGTGATCTATGTAAACAAGGCCATCTTGGCCATGTGAAAGTAAAGCCCATGGCTCTGAGGTGTTTATTTTGGTAACTTCTTATTCCTAACCTTTAAGTATCTAGCATACATATGTACTTAGTCTTGTATACATGTTGGATGAAAGGATGAGTTTTTGGGTGGATGGATGGTTGGGTAGATGGGCAAATGGATTGATGGCTAGGTAGATTGATTGCCTTCCCTTCCATGTAAATATTTATTACTCTTTTTAAAAAGTCATCTATTGACCTCCCTGATGCAAATGTTTTGATGCTATGGAAAACAGCCAAAAAGACTCAGGGAGAATTTGAATTGTACATGAACAGGTATAGCCCATTTTTTAAAGGATCCTTATAAAAACTGCCTCAGATTTTCTCCCAACCCATTGCCCGATTCTCATCTGTGGTTTTCCCGTGTTTTGAGATCTCTGAGCATGCAGACAGGTTAGAGTTCAGCTTTGTATCACAGCTGCCTCTTAAGGGCCCACAGATGTGGTCCTCCTTCAGGAAGTCCTGTCAGCCAGAGCTGAAGGTGTGTAAGGGCATGAGAGGCATGACTCTGCTCAGCCATTAGCCAGACTGTGTGCACAGTTTGAAACGTCCCAGCACCTCTCCTACCGCGTGTCTGAATCCCACTCCAGGGGAGAGAATGTCACTCTTCTCATTTACTAGACCCACTGCAGATTGGGATTTACCTTGTGTATTTTGTGGAATAACAGAGAAAAAAGGCTACAAGGAAGAGGTTCAGACCCTACATTTCCAGGAGGACAGGGATCTTGCAAATATATGGAGCTCAGAAAGAGAAACGGGAATATGGGGTTCATAGCAAGCTTTACATCTTTCGCCTCCCTTGCAAAGATTTACCTCCAGAAGCCATGCTTCGCCTGATACTAAGACAAACTGACTGGGGTGTCAATGCCCTACTCCAAGGGGGATTAAGGTTCTGCCCTGTCAGCTCCACAGTGGGTTAAGCACTCCTGCAGGGCACATGGAGTGAGAATCTAGATCCTCTGTGAGGTTGGTGCAGGGACCACTGTTGATCCACCCAGTGGTTTATATGTGCTTGGAGCCAAAGACAGGGGTGATTCAGTTGGTCCTCAACTGAGTAGTATTTACTCTGTATTATCTGAAGGTTTGTCTGAGGCAATTGCTTTGCATGTGAATGTCTCCTTGATATGTTTATTTTTCTTCGAAGTGGGGTTGAAGTGGGCTGGTGTAGTTTCAGGACTAAGGGAGCTGGCTTCCCTTGCTGATCTCCAGGAGCCTCTCAGCTTCCTGGCTTCTTCTTTGTGTGATCCATACAAGGAGGGTCCCAAGAAATGGAAGGAGGTTGTTCAGAGGGGCTACCAAGAGGGCTGAACACAGCTCTTTCATGGCAGTAAGAATCTTAAGGAGACAAGCCCCAGAAGTGTCCTCCTTGACCCCATGTCCTGTGGGGGGCTCCGGGTTTGGCTTCTGAAGGCTCCCAGCCTTGTGTTCTCCATCACATCTAGAGGAACAGGCCATGGCCTGGATACCAGGTCTTCAGGGTGGGCTGGGTTTTCCAGCAGTGGGGAGGTGTCGCCTGGATCTCGCTGTCATTAGCCTTGTAGAGAATCAGCAGGAGCCCATCATGGCCTGGACAACCACTGGTCTGACTCTGCTGAAGGGTGATGTTGCCTTATTCCATGCTGACTTGATCCACCAATCAGCTAATGCCATGCTTTTCTTGGCATGAAAGCATCGCAGCTTTGTCAACACAGGGACACCCAACTGAACAAGCATTCCTCTCACACATTACATCAAATTAACGTGTACAAAATTAATATTCTTGACCTTGCTAGTGGGAAGCGCAGTCAATCTGGGAGGTTGTCATCCTGCCATGGCCAGCCTTCTGGAGAAGTCCTGACCATTACAGCTTCAGCCACCATTTTCCTTCCCAAAGAGCCATGCATCCAGCCCCCACTGCCCAGCCTGCTTTGGTCCTTTGGAGATTCTCCTGGTTCCTGAGAGGCCCCTAGTCTCCCTGGTACTATTCAAGAATGCTATTCTTTCTTTGTCCCCAGAGGCTGTGACCTCTGTCACCCTAGATGGTAGGTGACATCTCTTGTGACTCCGCGTAGCCAGGTGGATGGAGAAAACCTGTGTTCTCTGTCGGGTTGTGACCTCCTGGGTTCTGGCCATGAGCACGTCTCTGGAATCAATTGTCTCTCTGTGCTGCCTGTTTAGTATCCTAACGGGGGCCCAACAACTCAGTCTAACCACCTTGATATTATCCAGCGTATGTAGCTGAGCTCCCCTGTACT
Source organism: Dama dama (assembly GCF_033118175.1). Classification (NCBI taxonomy): domain Eukaryota; kingdom Metazoa; phylum Chordata; class Mammalia; order Artiodactyla; family Cervidae; genus Dama; species Dama dama. The sequence continues at coordinate 46,765,656 of NC_083684.1, read as the reverse complement.
CCATCACTCACTTTCTTATGCCATCACCTCACTCTTGGCACAGAAAGGAAGTCTCCCATCAGTGCTGCTCCTTGAAATCCTTCCCAGCCAGCAGCCAGCAGGACATATATATCCAATCTTGATTTCCACCTTCTGCAGGACCCTGAAGCAACAGGGAGTGGGGAGCTGTCTGGAGGGTGAATGTATTGGTCATCACTGTCCCAGCTCTGAGCACCCTTCCTGCCTCACTGCCGCTCACACCCTCCAGAGCATGAGACAGCTCATTTTAGGGGCTCTCAGAACATCAGGGGATAACTCTGGGCCCCCAATCCCAGACAGAGCAGATGCGGTAGAAGTGGCTACACTAACAAAGGAGCCCTCCCTTCCTGTCACGATTAGGTGTGTAACACACTCGCAAAGAAGAGAGACCTGTGTAAAGGTAACCCAGAGGTCACAGTGCACTTGGCCTGAGCCCTTCATAAAGCAGAGATTCTTTTGCGAATGGATCAGTCTGTCCCGAATTTCTAGGTGTGTTTAGAACAAGGTGAAACTTGTGAAGTTTTCTGGGGCCTTTGTGCTCTTTCCTCCCTAAAGAGGTAACTCAAGGCAGAAGCTGAGCTGACACGGAGTTATCAGTCAGCCTGGAAGAGACTGCCAGGTTGGAGGCTGCGGGGACACTGGCGGCCAGAGGGGTGTTGGGGGCCTCCGGTGGTTACTCCTGCGGGGAGGCGGTCCCTGGCTCTAGCCACGCCCCAAGGGTGGGCGGAGCCTGGGAATCTCCAGCCTGGGGGAGAGGTGGACGGGGCTGTGGGTGGCGCTGGGCTTGGTCCAAAGCCCTAGGGCTTCCTTCCTGAAGACAACCCAGGCCTGGGGGGAGGGGTTGAGGGTGCACACAGGTGCTGGGTCAGGAATGTTAATGTTGTACGTGTTAAACCTTTCTTTGCTCTTCATTTTCCTCCCCTTCTTTTTCTTCTCTGGCTTGCTTTCTTTTCCACAGCCCACACCTTCAGGCCGCCAGAGGGAAGGGGATGGAACGCGAACCCGGTGGGGACCTCTCATCCTAGCAGTCCTTGCTAGGTCCCTCTGCCCCTTTTCCTGAAAGTCAGCTGGAGAATCTGGGGCTCTGGGGACCATCACCTCACCTTGAAGACTTCTCTTTTCAAGCAGAGGACTTAGCCTAGAGGCTGGGCCAGGACCCCCCTCTTGGGTGCAGGCTGCCAGGGCTCATGCACTTCCGTGGAGTCTCGTGCACCTGTGTTTGCAGAGCCCTTTTCACTTGGGAAAGCCCTTTTTGCTCACTGTTGGTGACTTCCTTGTTTTGCAAACACCTGGGAGGCAGGTGTGGCAGAAATTGCTTCCCCTCCTCCCTCCCATTCTTGGGGAAGAAACTGGAGCCCAGAGACTTGAAGCCAGTCTCATGGTCACTTGGACAACACGGGGCAGAGTAGGAGCCAAGACCCAGTTTAGTGTCTGTGACCTTATTCATTTGAACAGAAGATCGTGCAACACAGGAACACCAACAAAAATGAGAGGTTGTCTCTGAGTCCAGGCAGGTGCTCTGGTGGCCAGCTCTCCATGTGGGGCAGCTGGGGCTTCCCACCTGTCCCCATTCCTGTGGTTATTGGGAGTCTGCTGCTGCTCTGTTCTGGATTCAGGTGTATTGGGCGGGGGGGAGCCGTTCAGAAGTGACCAAGACACCTGTGATGATCTTGGCATGTTTCTGTATCCAAGCACGTTCTAGGACCCAGGTCTCCCCAGGCGTTTAGGCAGGGTGTTTATTAAAATGCAAATCTGATTCATTAACCATGCAGAGTGGCCTTGGCTATGAGGAGAGGGCAAGAGCAGAGTGAGCATGGCATGCATGAACCCTGAGAAGGGACAAGAGAACCGAGTCTAGAGCCAATAACCTTCTTCACAAGCTGTCCAGTTTCAGACATCATGTTGCCCACACCTGTCTTCTGGACAGTTCCAAGTCTCAAATGTGATCGTGTGTGTGAGGGCCTGAGAGGGGTTCCTGGGGTGTGCTGAGGCCCTGGCTCAGAGGCCTGCTCCTCCTGAGGCTCCCCTGGCCAGGTTTCCTCCACCCACGATGGCCCAGATCACCTCTGGGGCAGCAGCAACCTCTGTGCCCAAGCCATGTCCCCTTGTTCTGCTCACCAGGGTTGGCTGAGCCTTTAACTGTCTTCTTGGTCATGCCCTCAGCTGGTTAAATTACCCTTCAAATAAAGTCATCTTATGTCTTGAGAATCAGGAGAGGCTGAGACAAGGCCTGAGTCTCCAGCCATGGAAATGACCCACAGCAGTGCTTCAGGGCTCCTTTCTCCATGCCAGTCTTGCACCAAGACCCCCTGTTCAGGTGCTCCCCACCACTGGAATACTCTCCTCTTCCTGCCTCTTCTCAAATCTCCATCACTGCTTTTCTTTCTCTCCGTCCCTCCGTCCCACTGCCCTTAGTGGTCTCTCTCTGTCTGTCTCTCTCCATCTCTCTGTCCGTCTCTCTTCCTCTCTCTGTCCCCTCCCAACACCACCCTAGTCCCAGTGGCTTCTTCTCTCGTTCCTCCATCTTTCTGGCATGATTCTTTCTCTGCTCCCTGCCCCCCACTCTCTCCTCTCCCTTCTCCACCCCTGACCTTCAGCCCCACCGTCTCTTCTCCCTGCCTCCTGTCCCCCCTCCATCATCACATCACCGAAGATGAGGATGCCCAGAACCACGGTTACAGGATGAGGTGCATCTTGGGCCACCTGTAGGGAAGAGCAGGGAGCAGAAGTCCGAGGATGCTTTAGCCAGTGAAGCTGCCTGCAGCTTCCCAGGCAGTCTTGGGGATTTGAAAACAGTGTTATAACTTCAGAGGGCTCATTTCAGCCCAGAAAATGCAAAACTCCACAGGACAGTTTACTTTGAAATTGCTTCTTGGAGCAGGGCACAGCCACACAGCCTTCCCTTTCTCTCCAGCTCCCTCCAGTGCCCCTGCTCCCCAGCCCAGCCCACCACCCCCCCCCTCCCCCGCCCCCAGGGACACCCTTCCTCTTCCTCTGTTCCTTCATCTCTTCCTTTGGAGAGAGATGCACAACAGAGCAATGAAGGTAATTCCCACTTGCCCAGAAATGAATTCCATTATGCCCCAGCTTACCGTTTTATATTTATATCAAACGTATTAATTTCTTTTTACCTAGTGGTTGGGTTTAGTTAATGATGATAATAAATATTAATGAGGGTGCTGCTGCCTCCAGACCCTCTGATTGCTGCACTGGTAGGCTCCTTACTCCTTGGACGTCTCGGGAGGCATGAGCACCAAGGAGCTGTGGGAGGGCACTCAGGACCGTCCTGGATAGGCAGGCATGGGATCCACTGGGGGCAGGTGTTAAGGAAGGCTCTGATGCAGCAGCCCGCTCACTATGCGCTCCTTCTGTGTGATTTCCTCTGGAGTTAGTCAGATCCCCTTGTACGTCCACTGACTCCTGAGGGGTCCCTGCAGAGGGCTTGGGAGTATCTCATTTAACTTGTGGGAGCTGCGTTTTCCTAGGCTGTAAAAAGAAAATCATTTGATCCACCTGCTAGGACCATTGAGAGGATTAAATGCAAATAGTTCATAAGCATGCACATATTAGGTAGCAGTGGGATTTTTGTTTTTTTTTTCCTGTTTTTCATTGCTTGACATTCCAGGGCGTTGTGCTGTGGAACTTTGTAGAAAGTCTCAGCAAGTGTGAGAGCTTTTATTTCTCATGAACATGTGTCTCTCCCCAGAAGTCCCATTCAGTTCTGGGCATCCCCAGTTCTTGAGTTCATCCAGTTGTTCAGACATGTGTCCTTGGCCCCCAGCTTTGGAGAGATGGGTTGCTGTCTTACTGCTGGAAGAGTTTACTTTACATTGGAGGAAGAGAGCAGGCAGGGCTGTAATAAGGGAGCTGTCACAGTAGTTAGTCAGGGCTCACATCTTGGAGAGGAACTTTTTCCACTGAGCGATTTGGGGGGAAAGTGAAAGGCCCCAGTCCACCCTCTCTTGAGTCTCCACTCTTGCGTGTTTCTCTCGTTTTTGCACCTGGCAACTTGGTTTGAATGAGAGCTCCTCCATGTACAATTCAAGGCCTCTTCTACTGGAGCTGGAAGCGGAGGTTTCAGTTGTATTTGTTCAAGAGAAAATGGTGATGCTGATGCATTCTTGGAGAGAGGTATTGGGGTGTGGGCACAGCCAGGGGTGGCCCCAGTGCAGGGAGACCACCATTTGCGGGGCTTCCACCCCTCTTCCTCAGAGAGGGCTTCTGGCATCCTGCTCCCCAGAAGCCCACCCTCATGCTGCTCACACTCAGAAAACGGATCCAGGAAGGGCTTCGGATCAGACCCCAGCACATCTGGGACCACCTGGAGGCTGGATCCATCTAGATGTTTTGGCAACTGTTTAGGAGGATTGAAGAAGTCATCTACGGTGTTCATTTATTCATTCATGTACTCACGCATTCATTCCACGGGTGTGTGTTTGAGTGGTTAATCTAGAGATTTCAGTGGTGTGCCTTGCAAAAAGAAGGGAATAGGTGAGGTGCTAAGGGGACAAAGTTGAGGTCAAGTCCCCCCTCCCCTGGATATTACCTTTCACTGCAGCCCAGGGAAGGGTAGATGGCTCATTCTCCTTTCTTTGAATCTCCTCCAGGGTTCCCAGCACGGGAGGTGGCAGTGCAGAGTTAGAGGCCATGGCATGCTTTAGAAACTGAGAGGCTGGAGAGAAAGCAGGACTGAGATGGTAGAGGACTCTGGGGTGGCTGGGAAGAGTTGGAGCTTTCTTCCAAGTCCGATGGCAGGTCACTGAGGGTGTTCGTTGGGGTGACATGACCAGCCCGCTGATGGAACATCTGGTGGATTCTGTCTAGAGAACAGAGGGAAGGGGCTGGGGCTGTAGTTGGGGGTTCCTTGAGGAGGGGTGAGAGATGGTGGGGGCTGGCCCAGGCTGGGGTCAGAGGGGTCAGAGGCTGGGAACAAGCCTCTTGCTGCTGAACATGAGCTTTAACCAACCCGTTTTCTAAAGGAGACAGCCAGTGTCTATTGCTCATTTACTGTGTGCAGGATGTGAGGGTGCAGAGCGGGCCTTTGGCCGTGGGAAATCCAGACAGGAATGTGCAGAAAGTTAAATAGCAGCAAGGGATCAAAGTAACCATCCACAGAAGCAAAGCCTCCCAAGGCCTGGTTACCTGTGCAAGATTACCTGTCAGGTCCAAATGAGGGACAAGTCCTACCATCGCCTCCCTGAGAGAAGGCGCCCCTGATAGTCAGCCTGGTGGGACTAGCTTCTCACCCAGCCCCCCGCACCCTTGTGACCTCTCACTGTCCACCCAGACTGATGGAGACACCCAGTCCCCCTCCCTCTTGGCCTGATCGGGGACATGGACTGAGCCAGTGAGGACCTTCCTCCTTGTCTCTGGCCAAGAACTTTGCCAGTTAATGCAGAGCAGAAGGGCAAGGGAGTCACTTGACTGCTGAGTGCTGAAGAGGAGCCAGAGTTTAGTGGGGATGAGCCAGAGCAAGCGGGCAGGGCCTCACTTCTTTACCTTTTGCTCAGAAAAGCCACAAAACAGAGAAGTAGAGGAGGGAGGCCTGATCCGGCCGCAGTGACCTATCATTTACAAGTGGGGAAACGGAGTCCTAGAGAAAGAAAATGATATTCTGGTGGGGGCGGAGCACGATCAGAATTAGAGGAATGAGTGAACCCTTCCATCCTTCCCTCCCCTCTGCCATTTCTCTAGGCCCATTCCCACTTTCTCACTACTTCTTGAAGTTCAGTCATCGAGAGTGGATGTGATATTCTCAGAGGAGTGCAATTATCGCAAAACATAGAGAAAGGATTCATGCAGTGAGGTACTGAGGAGGAGCCTCAGAAGCCACGGCAAGGCCAAGGGGTGGCATGTGGGGTGATGCTGGGTATCCCAATCCAGGGCCTCTTGGCACTGAAGCTTTTTGATTTTCCTCAGAGTAGGATTTGATTGTCAACTGCGAGGTTGGCCTTACTTTTCTTTCATTTTTAATTTCCTCCTCAGTCACCAGACTGATGACACTCTGATACTGCTATGCGATTTACAAGGCATGTTGGAGTCCACTGGGGGCCAGCTCAGGGTGGGAGCTGATCAAGCCGATGATGGTGCATGTGTGTGTTGGGGGATGCTCCTGACAGCCTGCTGTCCCCCCTGCACTGTGCTGAGGCTTCCACGGGGCCCACACTGCTCCGGGTAGCAGGTGGGCTGGCAGAGCTACAACATTGCCTGAGCTGGTGGCCTTCGTGACCACCATTGACTCTGGCTTCCGGCTGTCTGGCCAGATGGGGCCCTTTCTGGACCCCTGCTTCTCCTAGCCTGAATTCCACGGGAGCCTTGGTAGGTGTGGTTCATGCTGCAGACAGTGGCTCCCGGGGGGTCTCAGGGATCTGCCCTGTCTACACAGGGCCGGGCTTTTCCCTCTACCTCAGCTACAGGACACGGGCCACTGTGTTTTTCTCCTTGCTTTCAGACTGTGTTCCAAATGAAACCCCTTGGATAGGAACATTACACATACTTGCTCCCAGTGCATTTCTGCAGACAGTCAAACCCAGCTTGCCCTGCTCGAGCTCCTCTTCAAGAGGAATGCAAACCTGCCTGGACGTTCTGACCTGGTCCCGCTGGGTGTCCCCTCTCCAGGGTGACCAGCTGACCGGTTTTACCCAGGACTGAGAGGATCCTTGGGATGTAGGACTTTTGGTGCTGAGACTCGGACAGTTCCAGGGAAGCTGTGACTCTTGGCCACTCTGCCCGCAGCCACCCTCCCTGCTGACCTGCCAGTCCTGTTTGGCGTTTGAGAGCCAGACTTCAAGAGAGTGGTGTGCAGAGGGGGCGATGCCTGCTTTCCTTTTTCTCTTCCGCTTCCTTTTCCAACATTCATCTTCCCCCTTACGGTCAGCACCATGGGCCCCCATGCACTGTGGCCCTGGGCCTTAGGAAAGAGTTTGTTTGCCATGTTAATTTGCCAGCTCCAAGTGTACAATCTCAAATTGAAGTCTCACAGAGCAGGGCACTTTCTTCTGGTCATCTGTAAAGAATATTCCACAGCTCAAGCCCAAGACTCTTGCTTCACTGTTTGTATCTGAGCAAAAACAACCTTGTGTCTACAGCTGCATGTACCTGGACACTATTCCCATCAAATTCAAATCCCCTCAGTGCTGGGACATCAGTAGTTTTTCAGCTTAGAAATCTTGGTACTCAAAGGGGGACTTAGGAACGAAAATATATCACTCTTGACCTGGATGGAAGGAGGTGGGGAGCAGCGATGAATACCTGTGTGTCTTCCAGCGTATCTTCTTGGAGTCATTTCACTATTTGTTAGTTACTTTTTCTAGTGTACAATTGGTTTGGGGGCAAATCTTTAACATCATGGGAGTGAATTCCACAAACAAAGCTTCCTTTTCTTTCCTAAGACTTTCCAATCAACCATGCAATGTTAGCACTTGGCATTCCAGCCTTAGCTGCTGGCCTTTGGAAGCAAACTGGTATTGAGGAGCTGACAAGAAGTTACTTTTCACCCCTTCTCCGCCTTAACACTGTCACTCACCACAGGGCTGCCCACGTCTAGTTATTCACAAGACTCAGTCCAACTTGATTTACAGTGTCAGGCAAGCTCCGTAAGGAAAAACCAAAGTCACTGAATGCAAATTTAGAATGAAAAAAAAAATCATTTAGTTCCATTAACACAGTGTTCTCCCAGCTTTGCATTTCTGGAGCAAAGCTTTGCATCTCTCCAGCGTCTCTGGAGTTCTTTGTCTTCTAGAACCCACAGCTGCCCGGCCCTGTTCAGAACACCTCTACCTGCTCGGAAGTGCAGGCTGGATTCACATCCCCAGTTACATTACTTCTAGAAAGACAGGATCCCTGTTGGATGCCCATGAAGCTTATGCTGAGTAAATATTGACAAAGTAGTCTAAAGAGCAAACACTTTGACATTTGTAAGGTCCACTGGAAGGTCTTGTATATATTTATACAGTAGGAATGAGCACCGCATACCAATTTTCCTGAACTTGTTCTGACATAATTCCGCATGGATAGTGTGTGTGTCCGTGGCTGAGAATGGCTGAGTGTGCACACAGGGGCCAGGCCAGGGCTGGGTGGTGACGGGTCAGGGTCTTCCCTCCCATCTGGAACAAATGATTACCTGGGCCCTGGTAGGAAACTTACTCCAAGCTTTTATGAGACTGACTTTTTCATAAGGAAGGAAAAAAAAAAAAAAAGTCACAAAACCTTGTTTCTAATTTAGTACAATTGATGTACTTTCTTTTTACTTTGTAAAAATTGTATTGATGTTTTTGGGCTTTATATTTATTAAAGATTGAGCCTCAAAAATGTAATGAGTAAAAAATGCTTGCTTAATTTAAATTGTGAATCTGTCTGTTAAGAAATGCATTAGGGGTAGGAGAAGCATAAGACATATTAATTGACAGACAGGAACTGCTGTCTCTGAGGTTGATACAAGTAATTTATTACTTTAGAAATGAATGCCACCTCCAGAATGTGCTTCATTAATTTCAAATTTAGTTTTAATTTCAAGCTGTTGCCCCTTGAGAAGAATAAGGTGGCAAATTATGTTTGAAGAGCAGATTTTTTTTTTTTTTTGCTCCAAAGAAACACCGCATTTTAACTATTTAATTTTACAAATAAATGTGCCCATCTACTTTGCTTCGTTTCCCCAAGAGCCGAGAAAATGTTCTAGGTAAGGTCAGCACTCACTAATGCTTTCTTTTTTCTTTGTCTCCTCCTCCGTGTGTCTCTTCTTTCTGTCCTACCTGTTCCACCTGTTATCAATGCAGCCTATGTTTCAGATGAGTTAAAGGCTGCCGCCCTGGTAGATGAAGACATAGATCCAGAAGAGAGCCCTGCAGATGGAGAGCCATCGGCTAAGTACATGTGCCCGGAAAAGGAGCTCAGCAAGACCTGCCCCAGCTACCAGAACTCCCCGGCGGCCGAGTTTTCCAGCCACGAGATGGACAGCGAGTCCCACATCAGTGAGACCAGCGACCGGATGGCCGACTTTGAAAGCGGCTCCATCAAGAACGAAGAGGAGACCAAGGAGGTGAGCATCCCGCCAGAAGACACGACCGTGTCGGACAGCCTGGAGCAGATGAAGGCCGTGTACAACAACTTCCTCTCCAACTCCTACTGGTCCAACCTCACCCTCAACCTGCACCAGCCGTCCTCGGAGAAGAACAACGGCAGCAGCAGCAGCAGCAGCAGCAGCAGCAGCAGTTGCGGCAGCGGCAGCTTCGACTGGCACCAGAGCGCCATGGCCAAGACGCTGCAGCAGGTGTCCCAGAGCCGCCTGCTGCCCGAGCCCAGCCTCTTCAGCACGGTGCAGCTGTACCGGCAGAGCAGCAAGCTCTACGGCTCCATCTTCACCGGGGCCAGCAAGTTCCGCTGCAAGGACTGCAGCGCGGCCTACGACACCCTGGTGGAGCTGACCGTGCACATGAACGAGACGGGGCACTACCGCGACGACAACCACGAGGCCGACAACAACAACCCCAAGCGCTGGTCCAAGCCCCGCAAGCGCTCGCTGCTGGAAATGGAAGGCAAGGAGGACGCCCAGAAGGTGCTGAAGTGCATGTATTGCGGCCACTCGTTCGAGTCCCTCCAGGACTTGAGTGTCCATATGATCAAAACGAAACACTACCAAAAAGTGCCTCTGAAGGAACCCGTCACTCCCGTGGCAGCCAAAATCATCCCAGCCGCTCGGAAGAAGGCCTCGCTGGAGCTGGAGCTGCCCAGCTCCCCGGATTCCACCGGCGGCACCCCCAAAGCTGCCATGGCGGACACGAACGACGCGCTTCAGAAGAACTCCAACCCGTACATCACGCCAAATAACCGCTACGGCCACCAGAACGGGGCCAGCTACGCCTGGCACTTCGAGGCCCGCAAGTCCCAGATCCTCAAGTGCATGGAGTGCGGCAGCTCGCATGACACGCTGCAGGAACTCACGGCCCACATGATGGTGACCGGCCACTTCATCAAGGTCACCAACTCGGCCATGAAGAAGGGGAAGCCCATCATGGAGACGCCCGTCACGCCCAGCATCACCACCCTGCTGGACGAGAAGGTGCAGTCCGTGCCCCTGGCTGCCACCACCTTCACGTCCCCCTCCAACACGCCCGCCAGCATCTCCCCAAAACTGAACGTGGAGGTCAAGAAGGAAGCCGACAAGGAGAAAGCCGTCCTCGAAGAGAAGCCCAAGGAAAAGGAGAAGGCCTGCGAGGAGGAGGAGAAGTATGATATCTCTTCCAAGTACCACTATTTGACTGAGAATGACCTCGAAGAGAGCCCCAAGGGTGGGCTCGATATCCTCAAGTCCCTGGAAAACACAGTCACGTCGGCCATCAACAAGGCCCAGAACGGCACCCCCAGCTGGGGGGGCTACCCCAGCATCCACGCCGCCTACCAGCTCCCCAACATGATGAAGCTGTCTCTGGGCTCCGCGGGGAAAAGCGCACCCCTGAAGCCCATGTTTGGCAACAGCGACATCGTGTCCCCCACGAAGAACCAGACCCTGATCACTCCACCCAGCAGCCAGACCTCCCCCATGCCCAAGACAAACTTTCACGCCATGGAGGAGCTGGTGAAAAAAGTCACCGAGAAAGTTGCCAAAGTCGAGGAGAAAATGAAGGAGCCCGAGGGCAAGCTTTCTCCACCCAAGCGGGCCACCCCGTCCCCGTGCAGCAGCGACATCAGTGAGCCCATCAAGATGGAGGCGTCCAGCGACGGGGGCTTCAAAAGCCAGGAGGACAGCCCCAGCCCCCAGCGGGACGGCTGCAAGGAGGGGAGCCCCCTGGCAGAGCCGGTGGAGAACGGCAAGGACCCAGTGAAGCCGATGAGCAGTGGCCTGAGCAGCAGCACAGCCATCATCACCGACCACCCCCCCGAGCAGCCCTTCGTTAACCCTCTGAGCGCCCTGCAGTCGGTGATGAACATCCACCTGGGCAAGGCCGCCAAGCCCTCCCTGCCTGCCCTCGACCCCATGAGCATGCTTTTCAAGATGAGCAACAGCCTGGCCGAGAAGGCGGCGGTGGCTACCCCACCACCCTTGCAGTCCAAGAAGGCGGACCACCTGGACCGCTATTTCTACCACGTCAACAACGACCAGCCCATAGACTTGACGAAAGGCAAGAGTGACAAAGCCTGCTCTTTGGGTTCAGTGCTTCTGTCGCCCACGTCCGCATCCCCGGCAACCTCCTCATCCACGGTGACAACGGCGAAGACATCTGCCGTCGTATCATTCATGTCAAACTCGCCGCTACGCGAGAATGCCTTGTCAGATATATCCGATATGCTGAAGAACTTGACAGAGAGCCACACGTCAAAGTCCTCCACCCCTTCCAGCATCTCTGAGAAGTCTGACATTGACGGGGCCACCCTGGAGGAGGCCGAGGAGGCGACGCCCGCGCAGAAGAGGAAGGGCCGCCAGTCAAACTGGAACCCCCAGCACCTGCTCATCCTCCAGGCACAGTTCGCCGCCAGCCTCCGGCAGACCTCGGAGGGCAAGTACATCATGTCGGACCTGAGCCCCCAGGAGCGCATGCACATCTCCAGGTTCACCGGGCTCTCCATGACCACCATCAGCCACTGGCTGGCCAACGTCAAGTACCAGCTGCGAAGGACAGGTGGGACAAAGTTCCTCAAAAACTTGGACACCGGCCACCCTGTGTTCTTTTGTAATGACTGCGCGTCACAAATCAGGACTCCCTCCACGTACATCAGCCACCTCGAGTCACACCTGGGCTTCCGGCTACGGGATTTGTCCAAACTGTCCACTGAACAGATTAACAATCAGATAGCACAAACCAAGTCACCGTCAGAAAAACTGGTGACGTCCTCCCCCGAGGAGGACCTGGGGACCTCCTACCAGTGCAAACTTTGCAATCGGACCTTTGCGAGCAAGCATGCGGTTAAACTTCACCTCAGCAAAACACACGGGAAGTCCCCTGAGGACCACCTTCTGTATGTTTCTGAGTTAGAGAAACAGTAGCGTTTGCTTTTGATTAAAGTGACTGTAATTCGCTTTGAGGGAAACTGTTGCAGGCACCTTAAGGCCCCTCTGTCTTGTTCTTGGCACATGTTCTTATTTTAACTGCAGAGAATCACTCTGGGCTGGACTGTTTTGTATAACTGTACAGTGTTTAATAGAGGTGCATACTCAGCTGTTGTTACTGGTAAAATATGAAGGTTAAAACGCAGTGGTAAGTGTTTGGAACTTTGTGTAAATGGGATTTAGTTGTGAGCATCCCCCGATGCTTCAAGCTGCATGCATTAACAGACAGTTTAATTAAGCATTTATGACGAAACCGGGCACACTTTTCCACGCGGCTCAAGTGTGCCGGCATTTTTCACCCTTTCATCTTTAGCCCTCTGAGTACTTTGAAGCACTTTTGCATTAATTTGGTTAAAAAATAAAATAATAATAATAATGTATGAAGCTCTGTTTTTTAAACTCCTTACCAGCTTAGTTATAATTAATAATATGAACCTCCATTTATGCAGGTCTGCAGGGGTATAACACGCCTTGAAATTTAAAAGAATATTATTTTCACATTGAAACATAGATGTATATATTGTATAGATTTCAGACTCTCTTATGAAAAATGTGATTGTGGGTAAATGACCTTTTTTCCTGCATTTATAGCAACAGTGTTTTATGTACCTGCTATGCTCTGGGCATAAGCCGTGCCTATGTATAGTGTATATTTCTTTTTCTTTTTTTTTTTAAGGTCTATGGGTTTTGTTTTTTACATGCAAACATTGTAAATTATACAGAAGATACCACAGATAGCATTTATAAAGTATACAGAAACATTATCTGAAAGCAAAGTATGATTGTTTGTTTTGCTATACAGTACATCTATATTGATAGAGGTTCATGTTTAAATTATACATATTTATTAGCATCATATTATCATTTGTTTTGAGCAGTCTGAATAAACGAGGCCAGGAGATCCATCCATGGCAGGCATCATAACTATTTTGCACATTATTTTTAAAGGTATTTATTAGAAATCAAAAAAAAAAAAAAAAAACACGCTCAAAATAAACTCAGTGCTCAAAGGGTTAAGTCTATTTGAAAAGGAAAAAAAAAAAGAACAAAAAAAAGAGAGAGAGAGAGAGAACTTGTACTGTATTTCCTAAACATTGATAAAGCCTTTAAAATGTTTGTACTGTAATACTTTGCTTAAAAGTCACGAGGCATTCTGTGATACAACCTCTTTTACTTATTTATAAGCCCTCTTGGTTGCTATTCCATATTGTAGGACGCCTTTTTATTTCAATTGGTAACTTTCTGTTTTGTTCTTCCTAATTATTCTCCCAAGATCCCACACTGCAGCTTTATCTTTAGGCTTATGAAAGGTAACCCGTGGTTACCGGCTCTCCAAGTGATTCTGTTCTTCTCCATTTTTGGCAGTTAATTTGCAGAAGTAACTGACAGCTGACACCATATGAGAACCTATGTATAAAATATTGGCATGTAAGCAGCACAGACACTCTGTGCCCTGTTTTGTTGTTGACAATGAACCACCATTATGTGACTCTTCATATAACCCTCTTTTCTACGGCAGCATTAAAATTGTCTTTTTGCTATAATTTTGTGTTGCGTTCACAATTATGTCTGAAATGTGCTACGACTAACGAGCACATTAAAATTAAATTGTATGCGATCTGTTTATGACTGAGTTGGTTGCTGTGTCTGCCAGGTGCTGGCAGTCGGAAGCCGCCCGTAAATCAAGGGAGTTTTAGTGAACTTTGGGCTTGGAGAGCAGCGAGCATTCACTCAGAGGCGGCGTGGACAGAATTCTCCCCAAGAATAAAAATGCAAAAGAAAGGAAGATGTTCCCGTGGGGTTAGATTCTTGCTGGGCAGGCGATGCTACCCAGTGTCTGCAGTGGAGCCTCGGTCACACCTGGCGGCCGGCGTGGGGGCGGGAGTTGGGTCTCCCATCTGGATGAGAGAAGTCCAAGTCAGGGCCCTGAGCCCTGCCCATGGCAGATGGGAGGAAAGGTTTTTGGGCGATTCCTTCCTGTTGATTCGGGATTTTCAAGGAGCAGAAAACAGAGCCCAGCTGGGCAGGTGGACCCTGGGGTCCATGCTCTCTCTTCTGTGCTAAAGTGAGCACAGATAACGAGGTGTAGGGGGGCGGGGAGCCTGAACCCATCCACGGGAGGAGTGGGGAGAGCATTTATATGATAATCACAAGCTTTTATTAGCCCCGGCAAATCATGCCAACAAAACGCTGGGAACATCATGTAAAATTGTAAAATACCTTTATTACTATATTCAGACTACTCTTGCAGTTATGTGGAATCGTAGCTCCTAACCTAGAATTATACAAATGAGAGATGTATTACATCCATGTAATATATAAAACACCTCCACGTTAAAAAAATACTCTTTTATTAAAAATTTAAATTAAGCCCTTTCAGAGATGTTCGGCAACACGCCTACGTGGTTTTTTTTTTTTTTCCCCATTCATCCCCACCCCTTTTTGTCAAGATGAGGCCAAAATTTCTGTCTGCTCTACTTTCTGTCGGCAATCCATCTCTCTCTGGGTTTTTAGAGAGAAACTCACTGGAGTTTAAAACGGGTTTCTGGCAAGTGGGGAGGTCTGTCCTGGCTCTGCTTGCCCTGTGGTGCAGATAGTCGGACTGTGGCCTCAGGCACTGCGGAGGGGCTTTCCCTTCTGGGTCTCCAGCCTTGTCGTCTTCCCCATCTCCTCCCGGGTGGCCGGGAGTCCCTCCCAGCGCGCCTCTTCGCCCTGTCTGCCCCTACCTGGGACGTCGTAGGTTTCCCCCGGGGGCCCGGCTCCCCCCTGGAACCCGGCTGGGGACAGATATACCCTCCCTGCTGTGCCTTCGGCATCTTCACATCCCGGAGCCCAGATTTCCACTCTTGAATTTTTCACAGGTTAAATATAGCATCGGTTTATTAGAATCCAAAGTCCTGCATCTAACAGATTAAACTGACAACACTTCCATCACCACCAGGGCCCATGTGGCTTGAAGGGAGAGGGGATTTGTGCAAGTGAGGCTGGGAACCCCACCCCGCATTTACAGTTTGGGAGAAGAAGCTGATGCCCTGCCCATCTCCTCCTCACCCTACGTGCAGGGTTAGCTTGAGGACGTCGGTTCGGGTATAGAAGTGAGGAGTTACGGCCAAGACAGGTAGCAAGTTCTATGACTCACTTGGCCCCCGAGGGTATAGTCAAGAAAGGACCACTCATACTAATGGGGCCCAGGAATTAGCTTTACCTCTGGAGGATGCGGTGACTAGGCTGTGAAGGGCCTGAGGCGTGAGTGCAGCCTGACCTGGTACAATGGCAATTCCCCAACCATGCATCATGGCAGGAGGTGGGGCTGGCTGGGACCTCATCCGGCTTGGAAATGGAGGGCCGTTTACTCTCAAGGTCATCTCATCAAACCTTTCCCTGGCTGGAGAGTGAGCCACTGTCCGAAAGAGCCTTCCAGTCACAGCCCAGAATGGCCCTGATTTTCCTGAGATCAGTAGGGAAGATCTGAAGTTGCATTCCAAGTGCGATGTAGTTGTGCACTAGTTCTCCTACCGTTGATGTTAATAGAGAATGTGAGAGCAGGAAGGAAGGGTCATCCAAGTCAGGTCTTTAAACGATTGCAGGGAGGCGGAGGGATGGAGCCAAGTGAGGGAGGTTTTAATCACAGGTGTGTAGGTGACCCCGACCTCACCCCGCCCAAGCCCAGGCTTGTTGCAGCCTTACTGTATATCTTCGAGCCATCACATTTACGCAGTATCTTAAAATAACATTTGTGATAAATGTGCAATTTAACTAATTTATGGTGCTATGATGTGCTCAGGGCTACATGCAAGATGAAAATCTTAAATGGAGCTTGAACAGCTCACTTCACAACAAGAAATCAATATGCCACATCTTAGCTATTCGCTGCTGTCAACATTTAGCAAAAAATATCAGTGATGTATCTTTAAGTTTGAGGCAGCAAGAATTCTATAATTAACCAAAATCTTACATAGTTAAAGAGGGTGGGTTATGATGAAGACCCAGATCTCCCTGGCATCTTCGTTCTATTTTCATTCTGCAAAAAGGAAAAAAAAAATATTGATAACCACCAAAGAGGCGTTTCTTTGCCGGGTGCTTAGGAGAGCTTAGGTGGAGGTGGTTAGCCTGGGAGGGTTCCCCAGCAGAGCTCAGGGCTGTGGTCTGCAGATCTAGGAGAATTCATTCTCTTAAAATCAGACCACGCCAACTAGGTGGACTTCACGGCCCTCAATCCCTGACCTACCTATTGTTTCACAGACCTGGTGACTGAATATTTGACAAAAGGCCATAGTAACTGCCAGCTCTGGGGAGAGTCAAGCTCCCATCTTGAGAGCAGAACCCTGAAGAGAGGAGTATGAGAGTGGTCAAAAGACAGGAGATGATGGGAAGAAACAAGGCCGCAGTGAACAAATCCAGTACTGAAACTATTGTCTCCTGAGATTTCTAAGTCATCCAATAGAAAAAAAAAATCAAATGATTTTATTTTTTCAGATTCATCTGTGCAGCTCTTTTGAAATTGGAAAATTGCAATCACATTTTATTCTGTTGACTATTTAGCACAAAAATAATCCACTTGGTATTAAAGGAAGCAATCATAAGAATGAAAACACACAAATCCCAACACCACTCTTTAATAATAAATACTTTAACTTTAAAATAATAGCTATTATCCTTTTAGCTAATGGAGAAATTACCATTTTTACTCTGCCAGATAGTTATTCTTTTGGTAATAGAAACACTAACCTTTTTTCTCCCTAGGGATTTATTAGTAAGCACGTGTATTCTTTGGCAAAAGGGAACCTGAAAATGCATTTCCCTGGGGACCTGGCGCCAGTCGATGCCTTTCAGCCCGCGGCTGACCTCGGAGACACAGAAAAGGTACTTGTGCTTCTGCTCCCACGCAATTCCAGGGTGTGCTGGCCTTTGCAAAATATGCTATAGTTAGCTTCAAAAACCATCTCACTCCTTTGGGGGAAGGCCTCAGCTCTGTCTCATAGCATAAAGCTTCTGGGAGGGGAATTTTCTCATGACAAACCCCACCTCCCTGTGTGTGCGATATGGGAGCCTCGTTGCTGCCGAGGCCTGGACTCCCGGGATCAGTGCAGAGCAGGGAGCAAACAGGATTTTGTTTCCAGAGAGATGCTCGCTCTCTACACAGGCATTAGATTCCCCAGGCCAGAGGCGGATGCACCATTTTCAGTCTCCAAAGATCTGACAGGAGGCCACCTCTAGGAGGATTGTAAAGGCGAACATTTGGGTGGGCTTTGATGGTTCCCAAGGCATCGCAAATCACCCTCGATTTGGGACCATGTTCCCAAATCCCATGTTCCCCGCTCAACCGAAACAGTGGATTTGCCAGATTGCTGGTCAGTGACCCGACAGTCCCACACAGCCTGATGGTGACTCAATCAGCCCATGGTTGTGGACATCAAGAGTGACTTAAATCGAAGTTAGCAGCTTCTTGAGGCTCGGCATTCAGGGGTCAGTGCCCTTCCCTACGTCCAAAGAGCCAGGTGTTTTCAAAATTAAATTCTAATGATAAAAGATCAGAAGAACTGCTTTTCCACCACCTTTGTATAATGTCATGTACTAATATATTCTTAATAAATCATCCCTGATGATAATGATGATAAGCAAGGTGACCTCTTTCCAGAGATTAACATCCACAATTAGCTACTCAAGAATTAGGATACACTATTATTTACTGTCTAACCTGAGCAGTCCAACATAGTGGCCATCAGCCACACGTGGCCATTCAAATTTAAATGAAATAAAGTGAAACATTTCATTCCTCAGTCTTACCAGCCACTTTTCAAGCGCTCGGTAGCCACATATGGCTAGTGTCTACTCTTTTGGACAGCACAGATATGGAACATTACCATCATCACAGGACGTTTGCTTGGACAGTGCTGTCTATACCATTATTTAAAAGCTTTTTCCTAATTAAGAGCTCAGACCTTTATGATGAAAGTGTGTTTTCAGTCCATGGGTATTTCTAAGAATCTTTATTTTCCCAATATGGGTGCAGGCAACATTCTCATGTGCTAATATCTCTGATCAAAGCCAAGGACACACATAATTAACCTTGAGCATAAAATTATAAACAGAAGTGCAGGCATCAGTGTATGAAGTTGCGGATCGTTCCCCCTGCTGTGGGTATTGTCTGGGCTGCAAACTCCAAAGCCCAGAGAGCTGATGGATGTGGTCATGACCTTGCTTTGCCCTTAGCTGGCGATGAATCAGGCAGTCCCTTGCTGCTCTCTTTGCCCAGATGGACTTGAATCCTTTCCTGGGACTTGAAGACTCAAGACATGACTCTGAGACTGGCATGGCTCTGAGTCCCGACACGTGAGGTCCAAGGGTTCCATGCCCACCCGTGCCTGCAGACCCCACCATGCCTCTATCTCCTCTGCTGTGGCCCCCGGCAGCAGCAGGGGGTGGGGGTGGGGCCCCATCCTGCTCTCTCTTTAAAAATTAAAATATATAAATAGGACTTGGGAAACGACTTTTTAAATTTGGAGGGTTAAGTTTGAAAAATTATTGCGTTTCAACATTTCACTTCCATTATTTTTTTTCCCACAGCAGGATTCCAGGACACATTTACGACCGTCATAATTGTGAGTTAGAGATCTCCCAGGCCAAGTGAAATGAAATTACGAGAAACTGAAATCTGTTTTAATTGGAGCATTTATGGAAAAAAGAAGTCAGGGTGGCTGCTTTTTTCCTTTATGTGACTCTGGTTCATAGCCATACCTGTGTGTCCAGAAACCAGGGCTGGGGGAACTTGGGCCAAGATAGAGTGGGGAGGAAAGGAGAGAGAATGAGGTAGGTGTGTCAGAAAGGAGTCATTTTCTTAGCTGAAAAAAAAATGGAGGTACAGTCGCCGGAGTTCCGCCTCAGTGACCATGAAACCGAGTCGGCAAAAGCTGAAGGACCCGGCTCCTGAAAGCCTCATCAGGGCTTGTCATCGCTCTAATGAATATCATTTAAATTGCTTTGTATATTGGTGGAGTTTGGATGTCGATTTAATTTGTGCATGTGTTTGAGTTCTTCTGCTTGGCTAGGCTAACAGAGAAGCAGCCGCTTAATGAAAACTGAGTTGGTGACAGTGTGATGCGCTCCAACCCAGTCAAATGGGTTTGAAGGGCTGCAGTGACAGGCCTCAGACAGAAGCCGCTCTGGCTGAGGGACGAGAAAGGAGGCTTTCCTGCTGCACAGGGGCCTGCCGGGCGGCGTGGCCGACTCGCGTGGCTGTGCAAAACTCACACACGCAGTCTTTGTGTGGCTTGGCCCATGCTCGGTCCTGTGGACTCCCGCTGCAGGCAAAAGGGACCGTGCCAGTGGAATCGGGGTCCTTCGGAGTCTCCCCTCCCTGTGGTTAAACGGTACCTTGATGGGATTGCTGGGATTGGCAGAGGTAAAGGGGAGACTCGGAGCCCACTTCTCAAGTAAGGGATGTGTCCTAAGGCCTCCAGCTGAGATGGCAAGAGAACACCCTCATGGGCTTCTACCCCCAAAAACAAAGGTCTCCTCCCACCCCGAGGTGTCACCCTACCCAGCTCTCTCAAGATGGTCACGTGCTATCTTCTTCTTGCTTCTTCCCAGCTATCCTGGGAGGGAGGCCGGCTGGCATGCCTGCAGGGCCCATCTAAAGATGAGGCCCAGGATGGGCATTGTGTCCTGCTCTGGCCCACAGTTGCTATCAGGAAGGTCAGTCAGTCTTCCGTTTGCAGAAGCTTTAGGAACACAAGAACATGAAGTCGCTCAGTCATGTCCGACTCTTTGCGAGCCCACGGACTGTAGCCTACCAGGCTCCTCCGTCCATGGGATTTTCCAGGCAAGAGTACTAGAGTGGGTTGCCATTTCCTTCTCCAGAGGATCTTCCCAACCCAGGGATCGAACCCGGGTCTCCCGCATCATAGGTAGACACTTGACTGTCTGAGCCACTAGGGAAGTTAGGAACACAGGCTGAGCACAAACCCATTCATCTGCTGACCCTACGCTCAACCCTCTACTCCAAAAGAGCCGTGGTTCTGGGAAGAGTTTGACACTCGGCCCTAGTGTTTCACTCAGAGACTGAGTCCTGGCTCCAGCTTCATTGCAGGCTCCCCAACTGCCCAGATTCCCCTGGAGGTACTGATTCAAGGGGTGGACCCAGGCCTGAGGGCTGGGACAGGGTGGGGGTAAGACAGTATATAAAAAGAGACCCCTTTCCTGCCTTCTCTATGCTCTCTAACCATTGAACTTCACACTGTTTTCCCTAACTTCTCATTATTTCCTTTTCAAATATTGTCAATATTTGCATTATCAACAAAGTAGCACAGAACCTGGGGGAAAAAAATCACAAAGGAAAGTGTGCTTGGCCTCTGAGCCACTTCCTCTGCTCACTAGATCCACCCCCACCCCCATCCCTGCAGGACTCTCTTTCTGGGTGGAGGGTAGAGGGGAAGACAACCGCTCAAGTTTGGAGAAGAGATGAGCTCATTCTACATCGGACTGAAAGCCAGAGAGGCGAGGTGTCCAAGGAAAAGTGAGCCTCTCTCTTCCTGTCGTCAAGAGCCAACGGGATGAGGGGATCAAGGGGAGGAAGTGCTGGTAAGAAGATGGTGCCTTGGGCATGGACCTGCTGAAGACTGTGGGAGCAGACACAAGGTGGGTGTCAGACACCCAGAGAGTCATAACTTCAGGGGTCCTTTGGTACACAGCCCATTTGGCAGTGGGGCTAGCTTTCTTGAAAATGGGGACCCACACTTTTGTCTTGAGAGAAGCTTCTGTGAGCCCAAGACATGGGGTGGAGCACTGGCAAGGTTTCCTTGGATCCTGGACAAGTCCCATCTCAGGGAGCTGGACCATGAAACCAGAGCAAAGTCACCCCCACCCTGTGCCCGGCACCCAGAAGAAAGAAGTAATGCCTGAGACCCATCCTGAGCTGTCCTGGCCTCTAACGAGTTTGGAGTCAAGCTGGAGAAAGGAGACAAAGCAATAGTGACAAATAAATAACAGTGTCCAATTATGAATGAGATTGGACAGAAAACAAAGAGAAAGATTACAAGTCTCTGTCTCCAGATTTCAAAGTGCCTTGGCTGCGAGCCGATCTTTAGACTTGACAGGTCGGACTGGACCTTGAGGGATGGATAAGATGTGAACTTACAGGAGGGGCAGGGGGATGGCCTCTTTTGTAAGAAATCACAGGAAGGCTGGTTGCTCAGCTGCCTCTGGCTTTGCCTTGAGATGGCAGGACTAATGGCAGAGCCTCTTGCATCCTAAGAAGCACCTCTGAATCCTCTGAAACTAAATATTGCTGCAACAATTGCAGTAATAGATGTTTTTTAAAATCCTATTCCACCTGGAGGCCTTTCTAGGATTTTCTAATGTAGCTTCTTGACCATTTAGAGCTTCTGGCCCCTTTCTCAAAAGTTTGAACACCTGCTTAATCCCAGGGGCTGTGGGCTCTCTGAGATCCACTTACAGGCCTTGGAAAGGGGTCCCAGTTGGCATAAGTCACCTTCTAGAACTTGTAATTAATGTGGTACCCATTCTTCTCCAGGCTTGGGGGGTTCAGGGGTGCTTGTCAAGATGCTGTCAGCAGGGATTTCCTCTAGATCTTAAGCAAAGAAAGCAAATTTGGCTCACAAGACCCTGATGCTGGGTAAGATTGAGGGTAGGAGGAAAAGGGGATGACAGAGGATGAGATGACCGGATGGCATCACTGACTCAGTGAACATCAGTTTGAAGAAACTCCAGGGGATAGTGAAAGGCAGGGAAGCCTGGCATGCTGCGGTCAATGGGGTTGCAAAGACTTGGACATGACTTAGCAACTAAACAGCAACAAACTGAAATTCAGGCATACCGGCTTTATCAATCTTGAGAGGAAACACTTTCCATCACAAGAACGGGAGCCCAGGACCAGGGCCTTCCTGGACCAACAGCTGTTATTCTGGTGGGCGGGAGATCAGAGTCCCACCTCAACCTGCTTTCAGCCCAGAGCAGCAGGATGCTCTCTGCCCCAATGTCAGGTTTAAAGGGTTCAAGTTTGGGCTGCAGATGGCCCCGTTTACCAGTTGAATGTGTTCCCTCTGTGCATCTTGAGTAATGTCAGCTTTGCTAATGAGGTGATGAACCCCAGTGAACCTCTTAGAACCTTAGAGTGGCTCCCCTGAACAAAGGATCTCAATTTTCCAAAAGCCTAGTGAGAAACCAGGCTGTAGGGATCCCATGGGACCCCAGGAGCAGGCTCTCCTGATGGAGGTTTCTTCTCTTCCTGGGGCCAGAGGTGTACCAGGTTGGATGCCACTGACCTCAGGAATCTCTTGGCCACTCTTCCTGAGCGGCTACCTGGAGGCCCAGCACCCACCAAAAGCCACCTGTCCTTTTGATTGTCACCTCTAGACCCTGAGATGGTTGCAGACCAGAATGTACTAGAAAGAGGATCCTTCATATATTGGCCTCTCTGGCACATGAACTAACAGTGAATGATTACCTGGCCCAGGTGGCTAAAGGTAGCCCTTGGATTGAATACCACCAACAGACTGTTTGGTTTGGGCCATACATAAAAACAAACAAACAAAAAAAGACCACAGAATCCCAACTTGAACTCATTGCTATATTTTGAAAATTGGAAGATTTCATAGAGATTTCTGACATCTCTAGATGCCACATCCGTAGATGACAGCAGGTGGCTTCCCATCTTAGGTGGGGCCTGGGCTCCCGGGTTCTCCCTGTCTTCTGTGGGAGCGAGGCTCCTGCAGAAGTAGAAGCTGAGGCAGTGATTTGGTGTTGATCCTCCCTTTGACAGGTGACCCAGGAAAGTCCAGATAGAAGCAGGGGAGAGGGGAGACAGAAAGGGAAAGGAAGCCAGCTCCAGACGCATTAAGGAGCAGGTTGCCACTGAGGCAACAGGGAACTCTCACCCATCCCTGGCTGAGCCCTGCGCCCTGTGCTTGCAAGAAGATGATCCTGGGGCCTTAGCGCCCCAGGTGCTTGCAGTAGGGAGCCTTTGGCAGGTTCAGTGATGGTGAAGTTGCAGGGACACAGAGGGTAGGGCAGTACCTGCCATCGGGCTGCACTAAGCCGCATAAGGTCACAGCTCATCTCTGTACCTCTATAGGCATTTCTTCCGGCTGGGCTCTTTGGTCCACTGAGACAGTTCTCCGCAATGGGGAGTGACTTGGCCAAGGTAGCACCCCACGTCAACCTGCAGAGCTGAAACTAGCACTCAGGTCTCCCCCTTCTCCTCTGTGTTTTTACCACCCTGTGCATCTTATCCTGGAGAGACTAGAGCCCTGGATGCCTCACTCATCCATTTTATTTTACATCCTTATTTATTTATTTATGTGTTAATTACCCATCTAGTTCCAGAGGTAGTGTAGGGCTTCTGTCTAGCTCATTAACTGCCTCATTGCTAGCTAGAAACAGTAAGACTGGATCAGAAGGGTGGGAAGTACAACCAGTGGGGGGCCCACAGGAACTGTGAGGCAGAGGGACCTGGCATTTGGCTGCAGACCCCCCCACTTCCATCCCTCTCCTAGCCCCACACAAAAGGATAGCATGCAGGAAATGGTGCCACTCAAGAAGTCCCTCCCACAGGAAGTCCCGCCCTTGGCACAGGGCACATCTTGCCCTGCCCTCCAGGGTGGAGGACCCCCCACCACCCCAGCCAGGGAGGGAGGGCTCAGACAGAGCAATCGACCTTCATGCCTTGCTTGGCTCCTCACGCTTGCTGCCAGGGGTGGTGGTGGGCAAGGGGTGGTGAGGTTATGAATGCCGGAGGCAGGGGGAGGGCTTCTGTCACAGCTCCATGCAACTTTGCTCAGCTTCAGACAGTTCTCATCCTGGCCCCCACCCCCACCGCACCCCTGTGATTTCTCTGTGGGGGCACAGATGTGTCTTGCTCTGTTGGAAATGCCCTGTCATCAAGTTAGCATCAGAACACACACAGGTTACCATAGAATCAAGGTGGATAACAACTGCCATGAGAATTTGGAGGTGAGCTTCCAGTCCCTGTGTCCTCAGAGCTGATGGGGGGTGTCTTTGAGCCATGCCTGGGGTGCTGGGGCGAAGATCCCGAGTCTCAGATCCTGGCAGGAATTGCCTCATGTCACCCTCAGCAGTGCCCTCCGTCCTGCCCATTTCTGCTCTCCCAAAGCATCCATGCCAATGCTGCAATCAATAGTCCAGAGGAACGGACAAAGAGGGTTACAGGAAATTAATTTCATTTGGGCTTCCTCTCCTGAGGCCCTGCTGGCAGCCAGCTCTCCCAACACCCACTTGTCCGCAGCCCGAATGCTCCGTCCATCAGCTCTTGTCCAAGTTAACTATTCATTTTATGTATTTTAATTTGGGCAGAACATTTATTTGGCTTAAATTTCCTTTTCAGGGGTTGGAATGTGCCTTCCACACACAGGCAGAGATGATCTGCTCGAATTTCGTCAGAAGGAGTTTAGTTTACAAAGATAGTAACTGAGCTATTAAAACCAACAACCCCTTTTAAAGCAAACAGACCATTAAAATATAGGAACAGTTTATGGCATAAATAAAATGGAGGATATAGATTATTTAAAGATAAGATTTTCAAGAAACAGGGAGAAAAAAATTTAAATAATTTCTCCATATTTTTTTTTTACAAAGTGAACTTCAAAATGCAAATGCAAATTTAAAAAAAAAAAAGCACAGAAAAACATTAAAAATCCATCTTACTAGTAAAGACATAGGGAAAAGCTTGACTTTCCCTTCTAGATCTGTATATGATTTCTAAGGGGCAGGGTGGGGGGAACTACTTGAATTCATAAATGACAGAATTTACCCAGCTTATGAAGCCATACTGTGGAAAAAGAAGCGACATTTGCTTCTAGATCATTCTCTGGAGCCGACTGACAGATACAATAATTTCGTCCATTAGTCCGATCCATTGTCTTCCTTCGGCACAGAAGTACTGTACCGCGGAGGTAGATTTCCACTGCTATGCATATTTTAAGGGTTATTTGGCAACACGAGTAAAGCTAAAAGTAGCCTCTTAATCTAATTAATTGACATTTCTGAATCTTGCTTTCACAACAACACATGGTTTCATGTTCTGGGTTTTAGCACTTGTCAAGCTTTTTTGGAGAATGTTTTGGTCAGAATGACAAGATAATTTGTGACTGAGGCTCCAAGCTAGAGAAGTGTTTAAGGCTATAATGATTTATTATCATCACAGAATAACAAAATTTACAAAGTGTTTCATCAGAATTTTTGAAATAAGTTTGCCACCATAGGAGAAGCATCGGGGTGGGGGTGGGCTGGCTTCAGAGACAGGGAGGGCTCCGACTGCATATACAAACTCAGCCATGACTGATTCGCTAAAATTTCTCTATTAAATTTATCTCTGCACGTTCCTTGAGAGAGAAACCCCAGAGCACTTTAGGAGGACAAGAGGTGATAGAGCAGAGAGAAAAATCAGCTTCTTCCCCTTTTTGTAAGCAGGAAACCCAAGTCCCCAACTCCACGCCTAACATATATGTGGCTCCAGTCAACGATGAATTTCTACATTTTGGCAACGGTCAGAGTGAAAGTAGTCGCACTATCTATAGAAACTTTGAGATGGAGAACACTTGGAGTATGCTACTGAAAATGCAAGAAACACATTTTTGAAAGGATGAAATAATATCACTGAGTGACAGTAAATTAACATGCTGACATTTGCAGACTTTCAGAGCATTGCCATAAAAAGAAGTAATACAACATGACTAATTTGGACTTCTTCTTTCTTCCTTCCTAGGGAGAGACAGCCCTGCCCCTCCAAGGCCACCCTGCAGGCTTTGTCTACCAGGCACTTCCTCCTCTCTCCCAGGAAGCACGTGTGACTCTAACACTCCCTTGCGCTCCCACGTTGCCTCTTGGAGATTCTGGGGGAGAAGGCGGTTTTGACTTCTGCGATTGGAAGATGCTCTCCCAGACGGCAGAGGGATGTTGCTTGGCTGGCAGTGGGCACACAGGCTGGCCACTGCCCAGATCCCCTGGCTGTAGGGTGCCAGGGTTGGGAGAGTCCTCCAACACCCCTGAGCACCACTGCACTCATGGGGAGACTGAGGCACAGACAGGCTGTGCATTCCCAGGTCGCTCTGCTTGCCCCTGGACCAAGTATCCAACCTGGAAAGTCCTCCCAGTGGAAACAGGCATTCTCTCAGCCTCCCAGCACAGGGAGGAATAGGAAAGGGCCGTTCTTAGAGCCAGCACAGTGCTTGGCACATGGAAAGCACCTGGTTAACTTTGCTAGACTAAAGAAAAATGATTCTCCAAAGCCCCTTAGTGAGGGCCCCCAGTCAACCTCTCTTTTCCTCAGAAGCTTGGCCTCCACTGACTAGAGGCCATTCTCTCTGGAGCAGGATGCTCCTTTGTCCTAAGAGCTGTGCTTCCCAGGTGAGTACCACTCCCCTCCATTGGATACAGATGAAGTGTCTGCATCCTCACAGCCTAGCATGGTGCCTGGCCCATGTCAGACTCTCAACAAAACATGTGTTCCCTCCCTTCCAATGAGAAAGAGACTCTTTTTCCTTCTGGAAGCAGACTACCTAGAAATGAATTCAAGTTTTTGAAAACTGTTTACAGCCAGTGTCAAGTTCAGGGCCAGTGTCATAGCCAGAACCCCTCAACAAAGGCTAGGAGGATATACACAGAGGCTAAATGGTGCTGAGTGGGGCAGACGTCTGGGCTCTGAACAGTTAACCTGGGAAATTGGCACAGAACAGAGGATGTGCTGGGCTTCCCCTGTGGCTCAGTAGTAAAGAATCCTCCTGCAGTGGAGAAGTTGCAGGTTCGATCCCTGGGTTGGGAAGATCCCCTGGAGGAGGGCATGGCAACCCACTCCAGTATTCTTGCCTGGAGAATCCCATGGACAGAGGAGCCTGGTGAGCTACAGTTCATAGGGTCACAAAGAATCGGACACGACTGAAGTGACTTAGCATGCATGCACACAGAAGTTGTGCTAAACATTCACACCTTTGATGCTGTTGTAATTATTAAAATCAAATCAGAAGAGTCCCCTTCCTCCCTGCAACCGGGCCCCTGTCAGATCAGGGATATTTCAGCTGCACCAAAGACTCTGTGGGCTTCCTTCCTTCTTCCCTCTGGAGCCTGAGACAGAACTCTGGCTCAGCACCAGCTATCTGAGGATGTGAGGGGTCCGGCAAGTTTGCAGGACAGTGGGCAGCGGGGGTGGGTGGGTGCGTTGCGCATGAAGGCTCACAAAGGAGCCACTGTTCCCCTGCTCTGCTTAAATTCCCAGCTTCCCAGACAAACACTGCCTGGTCCTGTCCTCAGCCAGCATCCCAAGTAGAGAAGCTGAGGGTTTCTGGAGAACCAGGGCTCCTTCTGAGCAAAAGATGGAGTGGGCTCAGAAGCCCAGGACAGGTGTTCTCTCAGTCCAGGGGATGTTCCACCAGCCCACCTTCCAGACTCGGGGACCACACGTATCCCGCAGAGAGTGGCCATTTCCGGGCATGTACTGTGCTCTCACCAGACCCACCTGGCTGGTCCGAGGATTTGCGAGCCTCGGGCCACATTGTGGGCAGAGACTGTTACGAGGTAACATAAGTTGAGAGTAACCTTTCAGCAGAACAGTTTGAGTTAAAATAAAGGGATTGAAAAAGAGTACAATGACCAAAAAAATCTATAAAAATGCAATTGCGCTAATATAATTTTATCACTTATTTAAAAATTTAGTCGACCCAAAAGACTACCAAGTGTGAAATTAAGGAACAGCTCCTCTACTTTTATGGAAATCACTCTTCCTCACTTGTCTAATAGCCTGATTTTGTCAGATCATTTATTTCCATGGTTTTAAAATGAGCTTGACAGACAGAATTTTATAACACCACTTTACTGCAAATAAGAACATCATTTTCGCTTATTAAAACTGAAGCTTAGAGAAAGCATTAAAATTAACAGTTCACTCTGCTTTAACCTTTTGAATACTGCCGTGACTTTACACTGAAGACTATGTGTAAAGGCAGGCCTTGGGGTGGGGGGCTAGATGGAGGAGGTGGGACAGGGCATGGACCCCAGGCCTGCAGGGACTCAGAGGGGATGCCCACCCAACCAGAAATGGCTGTGATGATGCCCAAAGGAATTCCCTGCCTGGGCTAAGCACCAGCAGGGGCAGACCCAGCCCAAGGCCCTGGGGAAAGCCAGAGGAGGCAAGGGGTCTGCCTTCCTCCTGGGAGACTAAATGTTGAGGGCGTGGCTCACAGGCTCCTCCCCCTTCATTCAACAAGCAATACTGGATCTTTATTGTGCAGGCCCTGACCTTGGGGAGCTTAGCATATCACTGGAGGAGACAGCCCATGATCCAACAATGAATGTATAGTCCCAGGCTTGGCAGGAAACCAAAGAAGGATCAGGGACATTTAGTAAGTGTTTGCTGGCCTGAAGTGATCTTCCTCTGTCTCGGGACCTTGGGTTGGAAGGTACAAGGTTGCTGTCCTGGCCATGAAGAGAGTTTGCCATCCACTGCTGATGCCACAAGGGTGAGGTCTGGGGCACCGGCTGTATGTGTGCCTGAAAGCTTGTCCAAAACCTCAGAGTTTGGACAAACTCTGCCTTCATGGCTGGCCCAAGTGCCTGGGAATTACCACCCCTGGGAGCAGCAACCAGCCAATGATTGATGGGAATGGGTATGTGGATGTCCCAACTCTTCATCCCCTGATGGACAAAGATGTGCGTCCCTAGGTCTTCACAAGCGATTAAGCTCCTCAACCCATTTTTTTTTGGCTGCCTTCTTAATATCTCCATGACAACATGCATTCACTCCCCCAACCCCTGACCTGTCTTCCCTGCACTTCCCAAGTCACGCATTTGTCCTGAATTCTTGGCTCGGAGTCTGGGAAATCGAAGGAACTTCCCGACCCAGGGAAGGCTGGGAAATCTAGTCCAAGGCAAAGACTGGTGTCCAACAACTGGACTGATTGCTCTTGCTTTTCCCCAAACCCCCAGCAGTACCTCCTTGTGAGCACTACTTAGAACTCTGCACCCCACACCCACTCCACCCCTCCTGTGGGCACCACCTGGGTCCACCCAGGAGTAACCCAGGCAGTCTTGAACTACTGCAGATTAGCAGCTCATGGGGCCACACCAACCAATGTTGGGAGTGAGATCAAGTAGGGAAGTCATCCTTTCCCAGGGTGGGTGGTTCTGAGATACAGGTCATGGGGTCCTCCAACAGTCCCATGGATGAGTCTACCTTCATGCATAGCATGACCAATTTGCTTATGCATCCTTTAATTGCCTTTTGCACCCCCATCCTTTACTAATGTTCCCCAATAAACTACTCACAAGTCTCCGCTCTGGCTTCAGAGGAACCTAGGCTAAGGTACCACAGGAGGTGAGGGCTGCTCAGTGCAGTCTGGCTGGGTCTGCCAGCCCAGCTGTGTCTGGGCTTAGCTTCCTAGTATGTGCTCCCCCCTTCCCCCTACCTAGAGCACCTTCCTCCTTTTTCCCACCATGCCGAACATGCTGAGCCTTTTGACACTGTGTTTCTTGCTCACGTAGTTCCTCTGCTCACAAGGCCCTTCCTGCCTAAGCGCAAGCCCCCCTGTGTAGCTCTCCTAGATGACATCTGAAGCTACTGACAATCCCCCTGCCAGCACTCTCCACAATAGGCTGTGCTAGGTGCTATGAGGAGGGCAACAGTCCGGTGGGGATATCCCTGGCTAAATCAGCGCCTCATCCTGCTTGATAGCAGAGGGACAGGGTGTTGACCGTGGATCAGAGAAGGCTCTGTCCATCAGGTAATGTCACTTGCTCTGGATAAAACTCTGTCTCTATATTAGAGAACTTCTCTGTGCCTGGCACATGAAAGATGATAGAGAAATATGATCAAGGAGTGGAAAATGAAGGAATGTGTAGTCAAAACAAAACAACAAAATAAGAATTCTTGGTACCTGTTCACTGTGTCTGTTGCAGCATCAGAATGTCTCTGCCTCTTAAGCCCCCGGGGCGCCCCCGGGCTCAATCACTCACTCCTGAGGCCCCCTGGGCAAACATCTGTCATGACTCATGTTGCAATCTGTTTACAGGTGAGTCTCTACCCGCGCCCGGGAGCAGCTGGGGGCTGCGCCTTTCTCTCTGGCACAGGGCCTGGCAGAGTAGGCGTGGCCAGGTGGGCAGCATGTGTGTGGAAGCCCTGTGTGGATGCCCCCAGCTGTGAAGGGAGGCTTCACTGTGCAGGGCCCTGGGGGAGGCCCCATCTATTCGTAGCTGCGTTCCATCCCACAGCCATCCAGTGGGGTGGGAGCCCCTTTGTAAACTTATCCCACCAAGACACAGCCTCACGATGACTAACAGCGGGGCCAAGACCATGGTCGTTCTGGTGGAGAAGGTGAGGCCTGGGCACCTCCAAATCTGGAGCTGCTCCTGGCTCTCTTCTCAGAGCTCCTCTGCCCTGACTGGCCCATCACCCCTGCCCCAGACAGTCCCCTCCACCATGACAGGGGTCCAGTCTCGGCTTCTCCCTGTGACCATGAAGAGAAGAGGGACAGCCTGACTCATCTCCCAACAGCAGCCCTGTGGATGCAGACACAGGGCTGGGCTCCACGGCCCCTGGGGGCCTGGTTCTCTCAGGTGTTACGACTGGGCCCAGGCATCTCCTTCAGATGCAGTGATATCCTCCGGGATTCCTAAGGAGGAGGAGTTTCCCATCCATGGCCGGGAAGGATGGGGAAATCCCCTGCGTACCCCTCTGCTGCCACCAACCCTGTTGGTGGGCAAGACTCCACCCCGGACACCCAGGAGCTCTGTAGTGACCGTGATGCCCAAACCACACACTTCCAGGAGGTGAGCAGCTGTGGTGATAGGTGGCGATGGGTGGGCAGGAGTAGGAGGTGCTGGCGTCAACCCCGTGGCCCAGCTGAGCTGCAGAGAAAGGGCACGGCACCTCTGGGCCGTGAGGGCAGCGCAGTGACTTGGATAGAGGCCCAGGTGGGATTCTGAGGGAGACACAAGTCCCCCAGGCCATCGATAAGGTTGTCCTGGAGACAGCGCATTTCTGGAACATGGCGAGTGACGAGAAGGGCTCAGGGTGTCTGGGGACTCAAGGCCATCCCCACTATAACGGCAGGAGTGTCAGTTCAGACAGAGTGAGCAGAGCGGCGTGGCCCGCAGAGAGCAGAGCACTGGGCCCCCTCCCAGCTCCAGGGGCAGCATTTTACTAGAAGTGGGGGTCCTCACCCCACGTGTGTGCTGTTTGGATTAACCACCACCTGCTGCCGGCCAGTGAACCGTAACAAAACTATTTAACCCAACAGCATCCATACTTATAACGATAGCTCTTACTATAAAACCAGGAATGAGGGTCGAGGGGCGCTCAGAAAGCTCTGGTACTTTCGGTTGATTTCCCCACTTACTGTAGACAGGAAATTTCATCCTTCGATTTCCCACCTTCCCGTCAGTGGAGTTGTTAGTAAAACAGGAAACTCAAGAGCAGATTTTTGACGGCCTTTCCCAAGGGCCCCAGGCCCTGACCCAGGAGAGGGAACCCAGACCTTCCCAACTTCCCAAGTTAGGAGGAAGTGGGCTAACACCCGTTTCCTCCCCTTGATGATGACTTCTCACCCTCTCCTGCTGAGACACCTGCCTGGTCCCACCTGATCCCGGTGTTGCCCACGTGACTGCTGACTTTCAGACTCCGTAGTCCTGGCAGACCTGAATTTAGGTGGCGTCCTGTCCCTGAGGTTCCCCTCTGGCTCCTGGAGAGGGTAGGGGTTGGGCAGTGAGTGGATTCACTGTGACCTTTGGAGCGCAGCCTCCCTCCCGCTAGCCTGGGAGGTGAACCCACCACCTCTGACTGTAGTTGCCCAGAACAGGTCAGAGCCCAGGTGAGTCAGAACAGCAGCTGTAGGGCAAGAACGAGAACTTGAACTCCACGCGTCCAAAATGTGGGGGAGCAGAGATCACTTGCCTTGTTGAACAGGATCCGTTTACAAGGGCCAGAGTGTAGAAATGTGTCCATTGTGGAAACACAAAGCCACCGAAATCTGAAAACCAGCCCTCAGCCGCTTCTCGGAGGGAGCGAGCCCCAGCGTGTTTTGTTTCCACCCTGGGGATCTGGTCGGTGCACGGCCCTGGCAGGCTGGCAGCCCAGCTGGGGCTCGGTTCCCAGCGTCTCACAGTTTCACTGCACCTGTGCGGCATAGCTTTGCGGTGATTCATTCCCGCCTCCTCCTTGGCCTCGCTGTGCCCCGGACCCGAGAGGGAGCGGCCCCGGGCACCCGGTCCACACTGGGCATCCCCGAGCAGGCGTGTCCTCGAAACCCTCCCTTTGTCCTCTTGCAAGTGGGGCCCTGGGGACAATGAGGCCAGGTGGAGCTTGCTGGTGGGTCTCGGGAACCCAGTGGTTGGCAGGGGCACCCTTTCTCCCAGTCAAAACCCATGAGGTTCGCAGGACCGGGCTGACCACATCCCTAGAGCCTTGCAGCAGAATTAGCGCAGGAGTCCCCTGGTTCTGCAGGTGTGGGGCTGGGAGTGGTGCTCAGAGAAGGGCAGGAGCTCCCTCTGCTTCAGTCACAACCCGCGGGCTCTCTCTGAGCCTCCAGGTCCTGCAGCTGAACACAGATTTGTCTACAAATCTGGGTAACGGAATGAACTTAATTTGGTGATTACACTGGTAGGCTCTGTTGCCATCCTTGCTGGGAAATGTCCACACATTTCAGAGATGGACCGTTAGCCCCCTCTGCATGTCTAGCCCTTCCCACACAGTATATTTTCAGGCCCTTTCCACTTGCACATGGATGTAGAAGTTCACTGTCACTGTGAGCCCGTGTGTGCACCAGGCGGGTATGTCCACACATGCATAGACACTGGGTTTTTTACAAAAACGTAGTCATCTTGCACATACTGTTGATGACTTGCCATTCTCAGGCCCCTCACCATGAGCCCTTCAGAGGAGCTGAGTCTGGGACCACTTTAGACACCCAGCTATTCCTCCATCAAGGGCTTTACAGCAGCTTTCCTTTTTTTGTCCTTCTCTTCTTTTCCTTGTCACCTGCTCTCTCTCTGCCTCCTTCTCTCTATTTCTGTCTCTCTCCTTCCCCCTCCCCCTTCTGTCTCTCTCCTTCCCCCTCCCCCTGCAACTATAATCAGTACTGCGGGTATATCCTTGAATGCACATTTTGTGCACACCTGCTGTGCAGTCCCCTAACAGGGGCTGACCTAGAACAAAGGTACAGTCATTTAATGTTTGACACCCTGTTTTGTCACCCTTCAAAAAGTCCACGTGCGTTTTACAAACCTTAACTTTTGCATCCTAACAACTTACATCACCAGTATGATGGAAGCAACCCACAAGTGATAGCTAAAGGCCCTTGAACAGCCATGATTATCTCCATCCTAGAACCCATGGGGAATACACCCTGGGGACAGCTGTAACATCCTCGCACTGATACATACATAGTATTTAGGGACTGTTTTTGTTAAACTGAGAGAAGTGAACATTTAAACTGTGCTATGACTTTAAAAAGATCTGTATACTACACATCTCTATAAAAGTCTATGTTTTTATCTTAAGATTTTGTATGTGTAGGGAAAAATAAAATAAATATGGTTAGTATTTTTAAATATTTACATAACATACATTATCTTGTTGCAACCCCATCATGGTCTTTTGGGACTGATAGAATTATTACTTACGCTTTATAGATGAAGACTTGGTAGTGTACTGAATGAAGTGAAGTGAAGTGAAGTGAAAGTTGCTCAGTCGTTTCCGACTCTTGGTGACCCCATGGACTATACAGTCCATGGAATTCTCCAGGCCAGAATACTGGAGTGGGTAGCCTTTCTCGCCTCCAGGGGATCTTCCCAACGCAGGGATCAAACCCACGTCTCCCGCACTGCAGGCAGATCGTTTACCAGCTGAGCCACAAGGGAAGCCCAAGTATACTGGAGTGGGTAGCCTTTCCCTTCTCCAGAGGATCTTCCCAACCCAGGAGTTGAACTGGGGTCTCCTGCATTGCAGGCGGATTTTTTAAACAACTGAGCTATGAGGGAAGCCCTGAATGGTGGTCCCCAAAGATGACCACAACCCAACCTGTGGAACCTGTAAATCTTAATTTTCTTGGGAAAAAATGGGTCTTTGCAGAGATAAGTTAAGGGTCTTGAGACACAGGAATCATCCCAAGTTATCCAATGTGCCCTAACTCCAGTGACAAGTGTCCTGGGGAGATGACACAGAGAGAAGAAGGCCATGTGAAGGCAGAGGCAGAGAGTGGAGTGATGTGGCCACAAGCCCAGAAATGCCAGCAGCCACCAGCAACTGAAAGAGGTAAGAAACAGATGCTCCCCTAGAGAGCCCCTGAAGGCACCTTGCTTCCTGACTTCTAGTCTCCGGAATTGTGAGATAGTGCATGCTTGTTGTTTTCAGGCACCCAGTTTGTACAAATTGATGATGGCGGCCCTAGGAAACTAATGCAGATCCCGAGGCTTGGCGGGGTCAGTGGACGAGGGCTCTGCCATGAGCTCAGCTGCCCAGGGTGTTCAGGTGGCAGGATGGGCGGGAGCCCCAAGGCCTGGAGAAGCTGGCCGTGCCCCGGGAGTCCTCTGGGGCCCTCTGTGGGCTAGGGGCCTCTCTGAGTGCAGTGCTGGTGAGAAGCCATGTGAGCAGAGATGGGCTGCAGGGTCAGCACTGCAGTGGGCAGGATGGTGCAGTGGGAGGACAGCTCCAGAAGGTTCTAGAGCCTGAGAAGCCTGTGTGCTGGGCCCAGCCTCTGTGGCCAGCCTCTTCCCACCTGCCAGCAGGAATGAGGGCAGGAAGGGCTCTTTCTCCTTCTGCATGGGCAGCTACATGCCTTGGCTTGGGAATCCCAGGTGAATTGGACTCATCAGCCAGGAGGTGCCTACTGTGGAGGGGAAATTGCAAAGGGCCACAGCCCCATGTCACGGGTGGAGGGGGAAGGGCTTGAGGCTGAATGGGGAGCAGCTTTGGGATCAGAAAGACCACTTCTGCTGCTTCCCAGGGAATTATTTGACCTCTGAGTCTCAGCTTGCTTTTCTGTAAAACGGGCCTAACCATCAGGGACCATCAGTGCATCGGGAGCAGCACAGCACATGTCAGCCTACTGCTGTCCGCTTCCTCCTCCATCCCACACAGCCCTGAGAGCTGGTGAACTTGACTATTCCTGTTTCATAGGTGGAGAAGCTGTGATACAGAGATGTTAATTCACCAAGGGCAAGAGCCAGGAAAAGGACCAAGCAGCACTTGGACTCAAGCCATACAGCCCTGGAGTCCATGCTCTTACCTCATCTGAGGTCCTTGGTTAGGAGTAAATGAGGGAACATTCCGAAGTGTCTGGTGCGCTGTCGGGCACAGAGCAGCGTCATAGACCCTCAGGCCCTGGGCATCGGCCGCCTCATGGACGGATCCTTACCTTCAGCTCAGGTTGGGTCTTCCCCACTGAGCCGGAGCAGAGTTTCCCCCTTGCCCACCCCGTGTGCACATGGGCTGTTCCAGTCGGCTTGTCCAAGTTGCATCCACTCCTTCCACCTCATCGAACTCCCAGAGGCTCAGCACACACCAGTAGCATCACTTGTGGTCAGGAGGATAGGCCTGGGGGTGAGGACCACGTAAACCCTGGAAGTGGGCTTAGGCCAGTCCAGCAAGGAATCCAGGGTTTCCCAGTGCCAGGAGGTTGCTTTAGGATGGGGAATGCAGGCTCTGGACAGGTATGTGCCCTTGACTTCCTGACTCCTTGCCCTGTCATGAGGATCAGAGAAATATCCTCTAAAGCATGGGGCTCGGGGAAGGGGACTCACTGCCCAGGCATTATGCCTAGAGGCTCCATTTCTTCTCTGCTTCTGAAGGCAAGAGAGGTCTGCAGGTACCACCCTGACTCCATTTCTTCTCAGCCCTCCAGAATCTTCTGCTACATTTGGTGGCAGAGTGGGTCCTGTTGACAACTGCCTTTTGACAACTGCCTGGAGATAAGTGCCAGCTTCTCCCTGTGGTCAGACACTGCACCTGATGCAGCCCAGGGGGTGGGGGCTCAGCTGCTCCCCCCCTCCCACCCCACTGCAGGCCAGCCCACTCCTTTGAGAGCAGCAGCTGCTGCCCTTTCTTGAGCACCTACTATGTGCCAGGCTCAGTGCCAAGCTTTTACCTGCAATCCTGAGGCTGAACAAAGGATATGATTTTTGTTCCCATTTCACAGATGAGATGACAGTGTCTTCCAGGTTCCACAAATGAGCTCATGCCTGAGATGTCTCTTCCGGACACCATGATTCAATACCCTGTCTTCCCCCAAATGGTCTTATTATTTAAAAAATACTTAGCGTATTCCACTTAGAAGAGTAGATATTTCATATCTTTTGCTTATTACAATGCACCATGCTAGGCATCCATTATTTAACCGTGCACTGGGTATAATCATTCTTCAGGTACTGGTGTGCCAGCAATAATTTACACCCTGGGTAAGGAGGCAGGATGTAGCCTCTACCTGTACCGAGAGAGCTGACAGTAGGATAGAATATAATTGTTCCAAAAAAGCCACACTTGATGGCTAATGACTGAGCAGGTGAGGATTAGAGATGGAGCAATGCACCGGCATTTGTGAGAGGTAAACCAACAATTAGAAGAAGAATGTGTTCTGTTGGCTGTCAGGGAAGATTTTTGCAATGCAAAAGGGAAAAGATGATTTAGACTCAAGGGTAATATGATGTCTGCTGCAGATATGGAAGGAAATCCACACTTATATTTGTGTTTGAAGGCATATATTTAAGAAAACTTAGCATTTCCTCTGGTGCCTTTAAGATTTCAAAATGATTTGGGAATGCTTGTCCACACTTTCACTCAACACAGGAACTGTGAGCATGTGTTTGTGCCTGGTGTGTGCAGCATGGGAGAACTTGGATCAGTAACAATGCAGACAAGAGCAGCTCCCGTCTTTTCTGAGGCCAAGGGAACCAGGCTTCATGGAGGATGCTTTCTGGGTGCCCTTCCCAGGGAAGCAAATGATAATGATAATTATGGTCATCACCACTAGTTATTGACCATGGAGCGATTATAAGATGCCGCATGTTACCTGCTACCTCCCTCATGACACAAGGAGATACATGGCACTATCTTCATATGAACCCAGGAGGGTGCTGGGGCTCGGGAAATGGGAGAGGGGCAACAGGTGGCCTGACTAACCCGGCCTCTGGACCCTCTTCTACCCTGACCTGAGGGAGCTAACTCTGCTGAGGACAGTGGGGCTCTGAGGTGGCATTTTAGAGGTTTTGCAAAAACACTAGAAGTGTTCCTGCCAAGTGAAAAAGATAGTCACATTGCTTAAGGAATGTAAATCTACTTGGATTCCATATGTGTGTGTGCTCAGTCATTTCAGTCATGTCCAACTCTGTGCAACCCTAAGAACAATAACCCACCAGTCTCCTCTGTCCATGGGATTCTCCAGGCAAGAATATTAGAACAGATTGCCATGCCCTCCTCCAGGGGATCGTCCTGACCCAGGGATCAAACCCCCATCTCCTGTGGCTTCTGTATCATAGGCAAATTCTTTACCACTGAGCCACCAAGGAAGCCCTTTGATTCTATGTATTTTATATATTTCTGTATATCAAGGTTCCCTGTAAATCGTCTATATATATATAAAATACACACGTATGTGCACACAGGTCCACACATACCTCCTGTGGTGTGAATGTGTATAAACATGGTGGTGAGCAGTGTGTACACGTGTGAAGTCTCAAAGCCACTGCCCTGAGGTCAGCACTGAGTCCTCACTCAGCTGACCATGGTGGGTAAGGAGTCCGCTGGCCTGCCTTCTAGTGCCAGTGGCCGAAGCAGCCTGGGATCACTGGATTTCATGTCTCAACATTTCCCAAGTTCACCCCAAAAGTCCTGGAGAGCCATGGAACCCAGACATGGATGTGGACAGCCTGCCTTCTGAATACAGTGATGCTCAAGATTTTCTACCTCCTCTGTGGGAGGCAGAGGAGTTTTCAGGTAGCTGAAGCACTAGAGTGGTTTTAAGATAACTTCATTCAGTGAAAACCTCTCTCCAAGCAAATGGGACACCGACTTGCTTCCTTAGGCAGATGCTACTGATGTCCATTGGGCTTTTGCTTTTTCAGTGATGGGTCCAAGAGCCAGGATGAGTCGTGGCTCACATCCCTTGAGGGTTTTGGGGGCCCTGGCTAGGTGCTGGCTGTTCTCTGTGGATTCTGTCACTCCATGGCCCTAATGCCCCTGTGATTCAGGATGAAGAAGCCTATTTAGAACTGAGGCTTTGAGAGGTCTGACCATCTATCACCTCTTCTTTGGCCAGATTCGGACCCAGATTCCTACACACTCTGTTCACACAGCCTCTCTGTAGGATTTGTGAAGCTTTTGACTTGGACTCTGAGTTGGAGACCTTGGTTGTCTGCTGGAAGGTTTTTTTTTTTTGGTCTACTTCCTTTTTCCTTTACATTTGTTGTTTCTTTTAAGCTGAGTTGTGAGAATTTCCATATTCCCTTCATCAGATTCCTCTAGTGTTCACATTTTTGCCAGTTTTTATCCTTGTCTCTTTTTCCGTCTCTCTTCCCCTCTCTTCCTATTCATTTGAAAATTGAATGCAGACACGATGCTCTCTTACCCCCACATACTTCAGTATGGACTCCCTAAAAATAAGGACCTTCACTTATGTAACCACAGAAATCAGAAAACAAATTGATAACAATACAATACTATTGTCTAATCCATAGATTTTATCTGATTTGGCTAATTGTCCTCATAATGTCCTTTCCAGCAAAGATGATCCAACGGATCACCTGTTGCCTTCAGTTCCCAGGTCTTTTTGTCTCCCTTAATTCAGAGCCCTTCTACCAGCTTCCTTTGTGATCCTGACACTGATGCGTTTGAGGAGCAGAGACTCCTTATTTTGCAGAATGTCTGAAATTTGGGTTTGCCTACTGTTTTATTAGGATTAGGCTCAAGTAATGCATTTTGGGCAGAAATGCCACCAAAATGATGTGGGGTCTTGTCCTCCTGTCAGGAGGCATAAGAGGTGGGCTTGTCCTGAGTTGGCCATATTAACCTGGATCACTTGGTTACCATGGTCTTGCCAGCTTTCTCCATGCTTAGGAAACACTTATTCCTTTGTAATCAGTAAGTTTGTTGTGGGGAGAGATTTTGATATTCTGTAGATATCCAGTTACTCCTCAAATGTTAACTCACTTGTTTTAGCATCCATTGATGATGCTTGG
The DNA here is from genome assembly GCF_033118175.1 of Dama dama. Lineage (NCBI taxonomy): Eukaryota > Metazoa > Chordata > Mammalia > Artiodactyla > Cervidae > Dama > Dama dama. Next base: position 46,726,406 of record NC_083684.1, on the reverse strand, counting down.
TTGATTTACTTATTACTATTCTTAAGTTTGCCTAAAGGAATTTTTCTAATTTTATTATTTCTTCTACATTAATTAGTTATCTCTACTGTCAGAAATAATTGTCCTTTCTTTTCCATTTACTCATTTATATTAAGGTAACTCATGAATTTTTATTTCATTCAATGTGTTATGATTCTTTTCTATCATTATTTTGATGCTAAAATATTTCTGGTCACAGATTTGACTTTTCAAACTGGCTCCTTTGTCCTTCTGACATGTCCCCAATCATTCTGTAAGAACTTCCCTACTTTCTGAGACAAGAAGATGTTCCAGGCTCATCTGGTATTTACTTTGGTCCAGGCCTGGAATCAGCCCTGTCTCCAAGAGTCCTTTTTTGGTTTTTTAGTGGAAAATGGCATACAGAAACCAAGATGTGGAGGCTTGGCATGTTCGTTTCTACTGAAGTGTCGTTGCGTCTAAGCCTTTGTATATATACACATGGACAATCAATCTCTCTCTTTCTTTCTCCCCCCCCACCCCATCTCTCGCTCCCTTCTCCTCTCTGTCCTTTTTTAAAACAGTAAGTTCATACTGATACTTTTAATTACAATCCAACACTACAAGATTCCATTTCCACCACCACTTTCTAGTTTGCAACTCAGTTCTCCAGCAGTGGAGACTGTGACTTCAGTTGTCCACAGTATACTTGTTTGTTCAATTATCAACTACCCATTATAATTCTGCCAGATATTTTAATTTTACTTTCAAATTAATTTTAACTGGATAGGCAATCTATGAACATATTATTTCTGAAGAAATGTAAATACAGGTAAGTATATCTACATTTTCTTCTTCATACTTCTCTACCTTCAGATCTAATGATTAGTATGAATCTTACCTTTAGTATCAATTTTCTATGCCTTATACACTCACATAAATTAGAATTGTAAGGTTTTGAATTATATCTATATAAATGGTTTCATGATCTACTCTGATCAACAACTTGTTTATTTTTTAAAAAAAAAGACTCTTGGAGATTTTCCTTGTCAGTACATATTGATTCACTTCATTGCAGCTCAATTTGAGAAGTTGATTTCTAAGACCAGTGTCTGAATATTACTTTAGCAAGTCCAGGGTATGGAATATCATACAGTGCTTGAAAAGAATGCACAGCCATCTCCTGTACATCACCCTAGAGGTGTTGCAATAAAGTAGGATGGTTGCACCTTAGGACATTTTAAAGGAATTTTCCAAACTGGCTGCACTGCTCTAAATGATTACTGGCGTGTCCTTGTGTACCCAGGAAGAGGAGTGGGCCCTGCCCCTTGATCAAAGGCAGGCAGTGCCCTCAGGAGGCTGCAGGCATCTAGAGGCATCAGAGACTACACCTACCCTCTCTCTGAGCAGGTGTCTGACTAGGGTGACAGATGTGTGTATGTGTGTGTTGTGGGGTGAGGGAGGGGGACACTCTTTTAGATCTGCTAGTAAAGGAAACGTTATCAACTTTAGCCTCTGTCTTAATCACTCAGAGACATTTCTGTGACTAGGCAAGAAAATCTTCTACATGAACTTTTTAAAAAAATTTTTAAAATCTTGTCTATTCGAGGTTTTTTGTATTTCCATACAAATTGTGAAATTATTTGTTCTAGTTCTGTGAAAAATACCGTTGGTAGCTTGATAGGGATTGCATTGAATCTGTAGATTGCTTTGGGTAGAATAGCCATTTTGACAATATTGATTTTTCCAATCCATGAACATGGTATGTTTCTCCATCTGTTTGTGTCCTCTTTGATTTCTTTCATCAGTGTTTTATAGTTTTCTATGTATAGGTCTTTTGTTTCTTTAGGTAGATATACTCCTAAGTATTTTATTCTTTTTGTTGCAATGGTGAATGGTATTGTTTCCTTAATTTCTCTTTCTGTTTTTTCATTGTTAGTATATAAGAATGCAAGGGATTTCTGTGTGTTAATTTTATATCCTGCAACTTTACTATATTCATTGATTAGCTCTAGTAATTTTCTGGTAGAGTCTTTAGGGTTTTCTATGTAGAGGATCATGTCATCTGCAAACAGTGAGAGTTTCACTTCTTCTTTTCCTATCTGGATTCCTTTTACTTCTTTTTCTGCTCTGATTGCTGTGGCCAAAACTTCCAACACTATGTTGAATAGTAGTGGTGAGAGTGGGCATCCTTGTCTTGTTCCTGATTTCAGGGGAAATGCTTTCAATTTTTCACCATTGAGGGTGATGCTTGCTGTGGGTTTGTCATATATAGCTTTTATTATGTTGAGATATGTTCCTTCTATTCCTGCTTTCTGGAGAGTTTTAATCATAAATGGGTGTTGAATTTTGTCAAAGGCTTTCTCTGCATCTATTGAGATAATCATATGGTTTTTATCTTTCAATTTGTTAATGTGGTGTATTACATTGATTGATTTGCGGATATTGAAGAATCCTTGCATTCCTGGGATAAAGCCCACTTGGTCGTGGTGTATGATTTTTTGTATGGAAATACAAAAAACCTCGAATAGCCAAAGTAATCTTGAGAAAGAAGAATGAAACTGGAGGAATCAACCTGCCTGACTTCAGACTCTACTACAAAGCCACAGTCATCAAGACAGTATGGTACTGGCACAAAGACAGAAATATAGATCAATGGAACAGAATAGAAAGCCCAGAGATAAATCCACGAACCTATGGACACCTTATCTTCGACAAAGGAGGCAAGGATATACAATGGAAAAAAGACAACCTCTTTAACAAGTGGTGCTGGGAAAACTGGTCAACCACTTGTAAAAGAATGAAACTAGAACACTTGCTAACACCATACACAAAAATAAACTCAAAATGGATTAAAGATCTAAATGTAAGACCAGAAACTATAAAACTCCTAGAGGAGAACATAGGCAAAACACTCTCCGACATAAACCACAGCAAGATCCTCTATGACCCACCTCCCAGAATATTGGAAATAAAAGCAAAACTAAACAAATGGGGCCTAATGAAACTTAAAAGCTTTTGCACTACAAAGGAAACTATAAGTAAGGTGAAAAGACAGCCCTCAGATTGGGAGAAAATAATAGCAAATGAAGAAACAGACAAAGGATTAATCTCAAAAATATACAAGCAACTCCTGAAGCTCAATTCCAGAAAAATAAATGACCCAATCAAAAAATGGGCCAAAGAACTAAACAGACATTTCTCCAAAGAAGACATACAGATGGCTAACAAACACATGAAAAGATGCTCAACATCACTCATTATTAGAGAAATGCAAATCAAAACCACAATGAGGTACCATTACACGCCAGTCAGGATGGCTGCTATCCAAAAGTCTACAAGCAATAAATGCTGGAGAGGGTGTGGAGAAAAGGGAACCCTCTTACACTGTTGGTGGGAATGCAAACTAGTACAGCCGCTATGGAAAACAGTGTGGAGATTTCTTAAAAAACTGGAAATAGAACTGCCATATGACCCAGCAGTCCCACTTCTGGGCATACACACTGAGGAAACCAGATCTGAAAGAGACACGTGCACCCCAATGTTCATTGCAGCACTGTTTATAATAGCCAGGACATGGAAGCAACCTAGATGCCCATCAGCAGATGAATGGATAAGGAAGCTGTGGTACATATACACCATGGAATATTACTCAGCCATTAAAAAGAATTCATTTGAACCAGTCCTAATGAGATTGATGAAGCTGGAGCCCCTTATACAGAGTGAAGTAAGCCAGAAAGATAAAGAACATTACAGCATACCAACACATATATATGGAATTTAGAAAGATGGTAACGATAACCCTATATGCAAAACAGAAAAAGAGACACAGAAATACAGAACAGACTTTTGAACTCTGTGGGAGAAGGCGAGGGTGGGATATTTCGAGAGGAATCGGGTGGAGAGGGAGGTGGGAGCGGGGATTGGGATGGGGAAGATGTGTAAATCCATGGCTGATTCATATCAATGTATGACAAAACCCACTGAAATGTTGTGAAGTAATTAGCCTCCAACTAATAAAAAAATTAAAAAAAATTAAAAAATAAAATAAAATAAAAATACAAACATAAAAAAAAAAATCTTGTCTAATAGAAGCTGGGTTGGAGAAAATAAGGACAACTTGAAATACTATCAGCATCAACATTTCTTCTAAGATAGCTTTGCATTTCTTAAGTCCAATTTGTAGGAGTAATGGCCCTTCTATCTCTTCATCATTTTCCCCCACATGCATTGCCTACTCATTATCCTAGTTTAGCCCCTCATTCATCCAATGAGAAAGGTGAGGCAAGTTGTCCCCACTGGGCAGATTTTTCTTAACTTTCATGCAGCCATTGTTGGAAGCTGGACTCAAATCCTGGCATCCTAATCCCAATCCAAGATTTTTTTAAGTAAGTTATGTTTTTCTCATATATGAACTTGCAACAATTGAAACAGAATGTGAAGAAACAACTAAAGTCAGCCAAAGTACCACCATCAACCGGAGATAACCACTGTGAATATATTCTTCCATATTTTGTACACATATATCAAAATTATATACAGTATTTAATCAAGTGCTTTATATTGTAAACATTTTCCAATGACATTAAATTTTCTTTGTAAGGTTTCAAATGATTGTATAAAATTCTATCATGTGGATAGATCATCATTTGGGCAATCCGTCACAGTTTGATTTAGGCTGATTTTATATTGTCATTATTATGAAGTTTCAAATAATATCACTGAAAGCATATACTTAACTATATCACTGAAAATGAAGTGAAATCGTGGGCCAAGAGTTATGCACATGTTTAGGGTCTTAACACCTAAGACACAATTCTGCTCTAAAAAAGGCTGCTGGGCAACTATCAGCAAGGTACAAGCAGTTTTCCCACCATTAAACTTAAGTCACAATTGGTTATAGATACATTGTTTCCAAATGCATATGTGGAAAACAGAGTCAGCAGGGTGAAAGAAGTTTCCTAGGGTCACAAAGAGGGGATTCAGCTCCCATTCCCACTGCTTGCTGAACATGAGTCAGCTCTTCCACCATGTCATCTGTGCTTGCCTGACCTTGGCAAGCGAGGTTTGGAACTTCCAAGGATGGTATCTTGTGTCGTTGGACATGCTTCTGCCCCCACCACCTTTGCTGCTGCTATTTGAGATGACTCATCCCATATGCAGGCAGCTGGATGATCACCCCAGGGTTCACCTCCCTCTGATCTGGTGAAGTTCAGAGCTTTATATGATATGGGATATGATGCCTGATATGATGACTGGTTAGATAGAGTGGAGCCTGGTCTATGCAGCCCAACCCAGGGGTGATGGATAGATGATATGAGGGACTAATGATAAATGCCAGAAACTTGTTTTAAAGTGATGTTTATAAATGAGTAACAGTATAATCATGGGTTGAATTAACAGCATGGATTAAGAACATGCCAGGTACTAGGACTGGAATCATGTTAAAATCAGACTAAGTAAATTAGGGTTGTGGTTCCTCTAAATATAGTGAAGAAAAACTGGTGACAAATGTGAAGTATTGCACTTCTCTGAGTTCATGTAAAGTAAACAGCCATATAGCTATATCTATAGCTCGATGAACATCCTTGTTTTCATTAAAAGTTTTAGAGAGATTGGTTTAGAGGGACTTTCTGGAAGAGGCAAATTTTAAGCGAGGGTTTGAAAACCAGAGTTGTCATGTGTGAGAGGAAACCACTGGCTGCCCGAGTAGATAAGCGAGGCATTTAAAAAATGTGGCCTGAACTTTCTTTGGGGAAATGAAATTCTCCATGTACCTATCTATTGTGGGTTACGTCCTTTGAATAATGGTACACTTGCAGTCAAAGCAAGGTGGTATGACAGGGCAGATCATGGAGCAGGAGCAAGACACGTGAGTCCCATGAACCTCAAATATTTATGGAATAGCTCAACATTCTCCAAAGCTCCCTGATGATGAGAATTACTATCTTAGTAATTCTGATTACTTTTGGCCATATCTTTTTGAATGTTGATGACCGTAAGATCACCTTCAGATCTTGCTCAATGGCAGATTCCAAATTTGTATGTCGGGCTAGGACCTGAGATTCTGCATTTTCTATAAGCTTCCAGGTGATGCTGATGCTGCTCTTCTGAAGAGCACATTTTGAAAAGCAAGAGATGTACAGCAGGTATCTCAGACAGAGGTCTCATAATCTATATATGGTTTATGGATGAGTCTACACTTTTTTGCTGTTTTGTTGCTAATATTAAAAAAAAAAATGGAAGACTTTCACTTCTAACCATGTTGAAGTAACTGGCACCAGACTGGTTCTTTTGCCATAAACAATATATGACAATTATTTTCAGGCAATACAAAATAGATAATGAAAACTGGTGATTCCCGAAAGAAGGGAAACTCAAGAGATAGGCTCTCTGGTCACTTAGCCCTCTCCCTGGGGGGCAAGTTACAAACAGCACAGTTAAGTTGATGTCTGAGCAGAGCATAGTAGGTCAGCTGAGCTGAGGAGACAGAATTCAAGAGTTTGGGTCACTTCAACTGCTTGGCATTTGCACAGTGGAGTTTCATAGAAAGGAAACTCTAGGTGTATGTGGCTGGGGGCAGAGAACAGGGCATGGCTGAAGGCCAGGCTGCATATGCATAGAGAAGATTACCCAATGCTTACCAAAAAGCATCAGCTAAGGGGTTGATGGGCTTCCCAAGTGGTACAGTGGTAAAGAATATGCCTGACAATGCAGGAGATACTAGAGTTGTGGTTTCGACCACTGGGTCAGGAAGATCCCCTGGAGGAGGAAGTGGCAACCCACTCCAGTATTCTTGCCTGGGAAAATTCCAAAGACAGAGGAGCCTGGCAGGCTGCAGTCCATGGGGTCACAGTCAGACATGACTGAGTACAGCATAGCACAGAGGCTGTAGAAAGGGTTGAAATCAGAACAGAGGGACCAGGGATTGAGCAGTGATGGAGCAAGAGCAGTCTTGTGGGGACTGGATGCTGGACTCATGACCTCGTCAGAGTGAAGAGATCTCTTTAACACCTTGTTACTAACACCCCAGGATGTTAATAACATCCACTGGGTCACCAGAAAAGTTGTGTCTTAGATATAAGAACTCTAGATTTGACCTAAATCTAAATTCAAGCCCCCCAAAGATGTAGAGAATTTAGAGATTGCATTTAAGTTATAGGAGCTTGGAAACATCTTGTACTTTCTAAAGATCTGCATTAGCAAACAAAATCAAGCCAACATAAGTTTTAGGCGATCCACCAGCAATTAAATTGCCTAATCAAGCAATACATATACTCTTAAAGACAGCTAACAGAATCCACATTCTCTATATCATCTATAATGTTTAGTATTCAATCAAACATGATTGAACATTAAACAAAAAAAAAAAACCCAGAAAAATATGATCCAGAAGTAAGGAAAATGTACTCAATAGAAACTAGATGTGAGATGGCCCAGATGCTGGAATTAGCAAGACTTTAAGCAGCTATTATAATTATGTTCAATAATTAAAAGAAAATTTAGTCTTAATGAGTCAACAGAAAAGCAATTTGAGCAAAGAAAGGCAAACTATAAAAAAGAGCCAAATGAAAATTATAGATCTGAAAATTATAATAAATGAAAATTTTAAATATTTGCTATACTTAAGACTTTAAATGGACAGAGTGGCCTTATTTATAGATTAACAGACACTTTCCAACCAAAAGTTCAGAGAAAAAAAGAATTGGGAAAAAAGTAGAGCCTCAGAAACCTGTGTGAAAACAGTAAACTACATAATAGAAGTTCTGAAAAATTGAGAGTCGACAAGCTCATTCCAGAAATTTTGAACTATTAAAGCAATTTTCGTGACAATACTAAGATGTTACTTGCTCTTTCCACTCCCATTAATTCATGAGTGTACAGTGGTGTTTCCCAGAGGCCACGTGATGTGTTATGTCATAACAGATCAATGCAGAATCAAATATAGGAATCTAGATATCTTTTATCTGTTAAGCCAGAATAACACTCTGTAAAAATGTCAAATGATGCCTTTCTAAGAATTACTTAAAACATGTTTTTAATCCATTAATATATGTTATTTATGTTAACATATAATAACTGTTTTTTCTTTTTATTCTCCTCCTCTTCATTATTAATAAATAATAATAATAATTATCAATAACAATATTAATCATTAACACATAATTATAAAGAATTTATCAATTTTAATTTCTAATACAGTAAGTATCAATATTGATATCCTAAATAAACAAATATTCTTTAGAGTTCTTACACTTTTAAATAATGTAAATAAATATTGAGACAAACAATAAATACTACTGGTCTTGCCAAAGAGAAATTAGAGTTCAAGATGAAGAAAACAGTGATAATGGGGCAGACCTAAATTTCAAGACACTAATGACTGAAAACTTATCAAACTCAGTGAAGTATAATGACTTAATTTAGAAAAATGCAGTCACCTTCAAGTAAGATGAATACAAAGTAAAATATCAGAGTTAAATTGCCCAAAATCAAAGCCAAGAAAATTTCAAAGGCAGCCAGATAAAAAATATATGTGCAGGAAGAAAATAAGAAGGCTGACTGCAGATTTCACATCTCAAACAACAGAGGCTAAGAGACAATTGAATTACCTTTTTAGAAGGTAAAAGAAAAAATATCCTGCCAAGTCAGATTTCTATATTTAGCAAAAAATACCTCCAAAAGTGAGGATAAAATAAAAATATTTTCTAACAAACAAAAATTTGTAAAATTTTAGTTAGGATACCTACACTACAAAAAATTGCTAAAAGGTGTTATTCAGGATGAAAGAAATGATATAAAGTAGAAGTTTAAATCTCCAAATGTTTTGAAATAAAATAACAGTTTCCTAAATAATTTATGAGTCAAAAATCACAAAATAATTTTGAAATATTTTGAAGCTAATGAAGATGAAAATAAAATATTTTTTTAAAAATTGTGTGGTGCTGCCAGAGCAGTACTTTGAACAAAATTTATAGCTTTAAATGTCTATATTAGAAAATAAAAATGCATAACACTAATTATTTATTTCCATTGTATAGAGATAAAAAAGGAAACTAGAATTTGCCCAAGGTGGTAGAAGGAAAGAATTAATGAACATCAGTTCAGTTCAGTTAGGTCGCTCAGTCATGTCCAACTCTCTGCGACCCCATGGACTGCAGCATTCCAGGCCTCCCTCTCCATCACCAACTCCTGGAGCCTACTCAAACTCATGTCTATTGCACTGGTGATGCCATCCAACCATCTCATCCTCTGTCGTCCCCTTCTCCTCCTGCCCTCAATCTTTCCCAGCATCAGGGTCTTTTCCAATGAGTCAGTTCTTTACATCATGTGGCCAAAATATTGGAGTTTCAGCTTCAGCATCAGTCCTTCCAATGAATATTCAGGACTGATTTCCTTTAGGATGGACTGGTTTGATCTTCCTGCAGTCCAAGGGACTCTCAAGAGTCTTCTCCAACACCACAGTTCAAAAGCATCAATTCTTCAGTGCTCAGCTTTCTTCATAGTCCAACTCTCACATCCATACATGACCACTGGAAAAACCATAGCCTTGACTAGACGGACCTTTGTTGGCAAAGTAATGTCTCTGCTTTTTAATATGCTGTCTAGCTTGGTCATAACTTTTCTTCCAAGGAGCAAGCGCCTTCTAATTTCATGGTTTCAGTCACCATCTGTGGTGATTTTGGAGCCCCCTCCGCAAAATAAAGTCTGTCACTGTTTTGACTGTTTCCCCATCTATTTGTCATGAAGTGATGGGACCACATGCCATGATCATAGTTTTCTGAATGTTGAGTTTTTAGCCATTTTTTTCATCTCCTCTTTCACTTTCACCAAGAGGCTTTTTTTTTTTTAGTTCTTCTTCACTTTCTGCCATAAGGGTGGTATCATCTGAATATCTGAGGTTATTGATATTTCTCCCGGCAATCTTGATTCCAGCTTGTGCTTCATCCAGCCCAGCATTTCTCATGATGTACTCTGCATATAAGTTAAATAAGCAGAGGGACAATATACAGCCTTGATGTTCTCCTTTCCCAATTTGGAGCCAGTCTGTTTTCCCTTGTCCAGTTCTAAGTGTTGCTTCCTGACCTGCATACAGATTTCTCAAGAGGCAGATCAGGTGGTCTGGTATTCCCATCTCTTTCAGAATTTTCCACAGTTTATTGTGATCCACACAGTCAAAGGCTTTGGCATTGTCAATAAAGCAAAAGGAGATTTTTTTCTGGAACTCTCCTCAGTTCAGTTCAGTTCAGTCACTCAGTCGTGTCCGACTCTTTGCGAGCCCATGAATCGCAGCACGCCAGGCCTCCCTATCCATCACCAACTCCCGGAGTCCACTCAAACTCATGCCCAACGAGTCAGTGATGCCATCCAGCCATCTCATCCTCTGTCGTCCCCTTCTCCTCCTGCCCCCAATCCCTCCCAGCATCAGGGTCTTTTCCAATGAGTCAACTCTTCAAATGAGGTGGCCAAAGTATTGGAGCTTCAGCTTCAGCATCGGTCCTTCCAATGAACACCCAGGACTTACCTCCTTCAGGATGGACTGGTTGGATCTCCTTGCAGTCCAAGGGACTCTCAAGAGTCTTCTCCAACACCACAGTTCAAAAGCATCTCTTACTTTTTCAATAATCCAACAGATGTTGGCAATTTGATCTTTGCTTCCTCTGCCTTTTCTAAATCCTGTTTGAACATCTGGAAGTTCATGGTTCACATACTGTTGAAGTCTGGCCTGAAGAATTTTGAGCATTACTTTGCTAGCATGTGTGCAATTGTGTGGTAGTTTGAGCATTCTTTGGCATTGCCTTTCTTAGGGATTGGAATAAAAACTAACCTTTTCCAGTCCTGTGGCCACTGCTGAGTTTTCCAAGTTTGAGCGCATATTGAGTGCAGAGCTTTCATAGCATCATCTTTGAAGATTTGAAATAGTTCAACTGGAATTCCATCACCTCCATTAGTGTTGTTTGTAGTGATGCTTCCTAAGGCCCACTTGACTTCGCATTTCAGATATCTGACTCTAGGTGAGTGATCACACCATCGTGATCTGGTCATGAAGATCTTTTCTGTATAGTTCTTCTGTGTATTCTTGCCACCTCTTTTTAATATCTTCTGCTTCTGTTAGTTCCCTACCATTTCTGACCTTTATTGCGCCCATCTTTGCATGATATAGTCCCTTGGTATCTCTAATAAATATAAGAGCAGGCATTAATGAACAGGAAACATGAATGTAAAGGAAATTAACAAAACCAAAATTCGGTTCTTTGAAAAGATTAATAAAGGTAACAAAACTCTAGCAAGACTAATTGATGAACAAAGAACAAAGAAAAATTACTAATGTTAGAAATACAAATAGGAATATTAATATGTATTCTGTAGACTATCTATACACATCCACAATATAACAAATACATATCCTAAAGAATAATAAGAAATAATAATAATAAATATAAAAAGGTTATTATGGACAACTTTATGCCAATATATTTACCAGCTTAGATGAAATGGGCAAGTGCTTTAAAAAACACAATCTTCTAAAACTTTATCAACAGGAAATATTTGAATAATCCTATAAAATTAAATAACTTAATTTATTATCAAATATCTTCCCACAAGGGAAGCTCTGTGTTGTGACAAGTTCACTATTGGATACTATCAAATTCTTACAAAAGCAATAACAATAATACACAAACATTTTCAAAAAATATAGGAGGAGATACTGCTTCCCAATATGCCTTTTAAGACCAGCATTACCCTGATAGCAAGCTGACAATGTTATTAAAAGGAAAGAAAATTACTGGCCAAAATCTCTCATGAACATACAAGCCAAAATCCTCAACAAAATATTAGCTAACTTAATGGAACACTCTCTAACAGGTATATCCTAGGGTTGCAAAGATATTTCAATATTTAAAAATTAATTAATGTAAATTAGCACATTAAAGAATTAATGAAAATAAAATCACATAGTCATCTCAATAGACACAGAAAAAGAATTTGATGAAATCCACAACTCATCCATGATTAAAAAAAAAAAAATCAACAAATCACTGATAAAAGGAAAGTTTCTCAACCTGATGATGGAAATCTATGAAAATCATATAGCAACCATCATTCATAATGGTTAAACACTGAATGCTTTCTCCTAAGACTGGGGAAAAGGCAAAGATATTCAATCTCATATCTTTTCTTCAATATAGTGCTAAATGTCCTAGCCAGTGCGATAAGTTAAGAAAATAAAATTTAAAAAAATTATATCAAAAAAAGAGGAAATGAAACTTTCTCTCTTAATACTTAATATGATTGTCTGCTTAGAAAATCCTAAGGAATCCATGAAAACCTACCAGATCTAAAAATAAATTTAGTTAGGTCACATAATACAAGATGAATGTACAAAATTAATTGTATTTATTTTAGACATATTTAGACATATTTAGAAAGTAAAACTTAAAAATAAAATATTTAGGAGTAAATTTAATGAAAGCTATGCAAGATTTATACACAGAAAACTGTGAAATGTTATTGAAAGAAATTAAGAAAGATCTCAATAAGTTAAATGGTACATTCTGCTAAGGAATTGGAAAATTAGATAGAGGTAAGATGTCCATTGTCCCCAAGTTGATCTATAGAGTCAATAAAGTGCCAATCAGAATCTCAGCAGACTTTTTCTTTTGTATAAGGTAACAAAACAATGCTAAAATTTTATCTGAAAAAGCAAAGGATCTAAGATAGCAAAATCAATTCTTAAAAAAAAAACCAGTATGGGAGAACTCACACTACCTGATTTCTATAATGTTACAAGAACTAGTATCTGTATGGAACAAAAATGAACAAAGCCTTTACTTTACTTCATTTTCAAGAATTAATTGGAAATGGTTTATAGATTTGAGCATAAAACTTAAAACTTTTAGAAGACAATGTAGGATATGAATTGTGCAATTTAGGAGTAGAAAAATATTTCTAAGGATACAAAAAGCATTGACAAAAGAAAACTGACAAATTGTGCTTCATTAATATTAAAATTGTTTGCCTTTCAAAAGACATTGAAGGAAAGGAAATATCAAGCCACAGACTGGGAGATATTATTTGCATTACATACATCTGACAACGGCTTGCATCCAGATGATATAAAGCTCTCTCACAACTCAGTAATAGGAAGGCAAACAACTAATAAAAGATCTGAACAGACAGTTCACAAAAGAAGATATGCAGATGGCCAATGAACACATGAAATGATGCTCGACACCATTAGTTATTAGGAAAATGCAAATTAAATGAGATACCACTTCATAGCTAAATGACTAAAATTATGACTAAAATGACTAAATGACTAAAATTAAAATGACTGATAATAGCAAGCACTGGGAAAGATGTTGAACAACTGGAACTCATATATTATTGGGTGGGTAGGGGGGTGTAAAATGGTACAATCACTTTTGAAACTGTTTGGCAGCTTTTATATGTGATAAGCATACTTTCACCAGATGATTCAGCAGTTCCATCCCTAGATTTTTTTTTCCCCAAAAGAAATGCAAAAACTATGTCCATAAAAAGACTTGTCCAGAAATGGTCATAGCAGCTTTATTGGTAATAGTCTAAATCTAGAAAGAATCCAAATGAGAACGAAAGAACAGTTAAGATACAATGGACTAGTACTCAGCCATAAAAAGGGGCAGTCTATTAACACACAAAACACCATGGATAGATCTCAAGACATCATACCGAGTGGAAGAAAGTGGGCAGAACAAAAAGATTCTGTATGAGTCCATTTATTTTAAATTCTAAAACAGGCAAACGGTATCCATAGGGATAAAAATCAGACAGTGGTGTACTGGAACGATGGGTGGGAGGGAGGAGACTGACTTCACATGTAGGAGGACCCTTTCTGGGGAGACAAAAATGTTCTCTAACTTGATTGGGCCAGGGTTGTATAGGCGTGATATGTGCTGTGTTAAGTCATTCGGTCACATCTTACTCTTTGCAGCCCTATGGATTGTAAGCTGCCAGGATCCTCTGTCCGTGGGGATTCTCCAAGCAAGAATACTGGAATGCGTTGCCATGTCTTCCTCAGGGGATCTTCCCGACCCAGCGATCTCTTGCGTCTCCTGCATTGGCAGGCGGGTTCTTCACCACGAGTACCACATGGGAAGCCCCGTATAGGTATAAACTTTTGTCAAATATCACTGACCTGTGCACTCAAAGTGTGCTAATTTTACTATTATAAGTCAGCCATGAATCAAATTAGCTTTTTAAACTGGTGCATTTAACATAAAAATCGGGGCTGTTAGAATTCTCTTAAGAAGCTAGATCTTGAAATACTAGGCAAGCAATCCCACATAGCAACAACCAGCCTGCCCCATTCTGATGGGACAAGCATCTCTCTAAAGTTCCCCACAGGTGCCTTCCCTCCCCAGTCACTTGCTACCTGTTGAATGACTTTTGGCCTTTGTTCTTAAACAACAAACAAATACGTTTGTTCATGTGCTGAATGATTTATTCAGCTATCCATCTTCTGTCCAATATGTTCTCAATTCCTTGCAGTGGCCATTTTTTTCTCTCCGAGATCAATCCCTCTTCATCTGAGGAGCAGGGACAGAGTGAAGGTACAATAATATCATCCAGGGAATGATATCATTATGGACCCTCCTCCAAGCTTAGCTACCTTTGGCTCAGGGCAGGGTCAAATGTTTTAGCTCCGTTGGAATCAGGAAAAGCGGGAAAGAGGAAGGAAGTCAGGGTCACTTTGTTCTGACCATAACTAACTCCTGGGTCTTTCCCTCAAGATCAGTTCTGAGGTGGAGGAGCATGTGACTAAGGTCGCATTACCAAAAAACCCAATTAGGGCATATAAATCAGGATGTGGAGTTAAAGAAAAGTGGGGTTTTATAAAATGGATCATTATTATATGGCTTTGGCTCTGTAAATCAGTCAGTTGTAGCTAAAGTGTGGAGTGAATGCCCTTAAATCAGAACATTTTCTTTAGGAATTCCTGGGCACGACTTGTAAAGCTGCTGTGGGATCTGTAAGCTTCGATTGGAGTTATGTAAATCCATTGCCTCCCTTATAAAGCAGTTGAATGTTTTAACTAAATCTAATTCTTAAAATAATGATTTCTGAATCAAAACTTTGCTGGGAAGATTTACAGGCAAGTTTTATAAATCAGCGGCAAGATATATAACTCAGATAGTGAGAAGTGCAGATTTATAAATCCAACTTGTAAATCAGGAGAAAAAACATCATGTTTTACACTAAATAATATTTTTACAAATGGCACCTCATACATCATGCAATTGCCACAAATCTTTCACACCGGAGTCAGGCTACATAATACAGGGCTGAATCACAAAGGAAATTGAGGCCTGGGTGGTGATGTCGGCAGGAAGACTCATGGGCTTGAAAAAATGCTGCTCTGTCTCCCTCATCAATGGAGATGGGTGAGGGTCTCTGGGATCAGAGTCTCTTGGGTTTTTAATTCCTCCTGGCAGCCTGAGAGCCCCATGACTGTGGGAGAATTTCATCACCATCCAAGTCTCAGTTTACACGTCTACCAAGTGCAGACAATAATCCCTTTGCCAAAAGATTGTTGAGAGGATTAAATGAGATGATATCAGTAAAGCAATAAGCTCAGTGTCTGGAAAATACTTAGTGCTTAATAAATGTTCATTGTTACCTGTTGGTATCAAATTCATTGCTGTTGTTGTTGCTATTAGTATTTTCAGCTTACATCAGTTTCCCTTTCCACAATGTATAAAAAAAGCAGTTGTGGGAAGCAGGGGCAGTGATGCGGCTGTTGACTAGCAACCAGTGGAGCCTGGAAGCTGGTTCATGTCTTCCTACTCCAGCTGTGTTTGGCTGGACCATCTTCCCTGGTATTCCTCAATTTCTGGCTGCAAGAATTTCCCCCAAAAGGTTTTTGAAGGCCAGTTTTTGAGACCCGACTTGCAACACAGAATTTAAAACAAAGCTAATGTTCTTAAGAAGCTTGTTACAAAAGCAATACATTTTTATTGCAGAATATTTGGAAAATAATGAAAATCACCAATACTCTTGCTACCCAGAGATAATCACTGATAACTTTCTGGTTATCCTCTTAAGGTCTTTTTCTATGCATATATTTACATACATACATATTTAAAACCCCCCAAATGAGACCACATAGTGCAGGTTGTTTGACAATTTTTTTTTTTTTCTGTTTAACTATATATTGTGAACCTTTTCCAAAGTCACTAAGTAGTTCTCGGTATTTTTTTTTTTTTTTTTTTATGATCGTGGATTATACTGCACCATAATTTATTTGACCAGTTCCATATTGTCAGACATTTATTTTGTTTTTAATTTTTTGCTATTATAAACAACCTTCCAGGGAACATCTTTTAAATAAATTTCTGCAGTTATTTATGATTATTTTCTAAGGATAAATTCCTAGAAGAGGAATTGCTGTGTAAATGGGCTGTGCATGTTTTTAAGAATTTTGCCAAGTTACCCACTGGAAAGCTTGTTTCACTTTAAGCCCTTGCCAGCAATCTATAGGTGCCCATTTCCCCATGCTCCAGACAATCTTTTTTCTTTTTTTAAACTGTCAGTGTAATAGCTGAAAAATTGTGTTTCACTATTGTTTCAGTTTGCACATCTTTGACAGCTTGTAAAGTTAAACATTTTTCATATTTTTGCCGTTAGTACTTCTTTTGTGGATTTCCTAATCATGTCTTTTGTCCACAATGACATTTCAGAGCATTAGAAATATTAACCCTTTCTTACTTACATTGCAAACACTTGTTTTCTCAGTTTGTTACTTTCCCTTAAACTGTGCTTATGGCAGAAGATTTTAATTTATATGTGGTTAATTCTCTCAGTATTTATTTTATGATAAGATACTCTTTAAAAGGTTCTCCCAGCACAAGATCAGGCAAACATGCACCTATATTTACTTCTAGCTACTTTGTATATGTACTTTAAACCTTTAATCCAACTGAAATTTATTTTAGGAGGTGGTGTGAAGTGGCGATGAATCAATTTAGTCTTAGGTTTTCATAACTGTCCCTTTATCACTTCATCCAGAGATTTGAACTACCCCTCCTAGCATGATCTACATTCGTATATGTTCTTTCTACCTGCTTCTCCCCTAGTCCAATCTATTTTAACTATGGTAGTCTTAGAATCTATTTTTATATCTGTGCAAATATACCTAATATTTATGTTCATCAAATTCTGCTTAATTATTTTGTTCATTGATTCTTCCAGACATTTAGAATTATCTTGTCAAGTGCCAAAGAAAAAAGGTATTAAAACGTGGATTGGAATTACAACAGACGTCTATCAATTCGAGTGCCACCCTTACAATTGTTAGCCTTCTCTTTCAGAGACGAAGACACATGGCATGCATCCCCTCTTATTTTAGCCTCCTTGCATCTACTTCAGTAAATGTTTTCTTTCCATTCCCTTCTAAAACTGTTGGGTCAGGATAGCTTCCTAATCTGGTGGGACTGATGTTTATTAACCTTGTTTCGATAGAATTTTAAATCTAAAGTCCTCTAAGAGAAGGGAAGAGATGGAGAGTAGTTAACTGAAGGTTAGAGTGACAAGGACATTTGTTCCTCCACTCTGAGGCACTTGCTTCCAGGGAGGTGCTGTAGAAAACTTCAAACACCAACATCTACAAATGACCCTGCAGTCACCAACCCATGTGAAATACTTCTGCGCAGGCTCGTTTTGTCTCTTGGCTGGCAACCTTCCATGTTCAAATATCTCACCACAAGGAAAAATATTTGACCTTAAGCTACTGATTGAAACACAATAAAACAAATAATAATGAAAAAAATGAAACACCTGTCCTGGGAAATTGTACCGGGAAAGATACTCGACACTGTCTCAAATATCATTGGGGAATTCAGGAATTATGAGAGCTCAACTGTGCTTGCTTGTTTTCTGAGTGTTATTGGGCTCCCTCTATTCTCCTTCCAAGTGTTCAATAAAGTCTGGCCTTGGGCACTATGAACAGATTGGGAGTTTAAGACGATTCCAGCTGTTTCGTGGAGAATGTGGGGGAGGGAGAACAAGAATGGTCACAGGAAGACATTTGGGAGACAGTTCCATTGTCCAGATGGGACAGGATGATATTATGCACTTATTGAGGGCAGTGTTGGTGGAGGGAAGGTATCGGAGTCTAGATATATTTTGGTGTTGGAATCAATTGGACTTGATGATGAGATTAGAGTAAGGGGGATGTCAAGGATGATTCCCAGATTTCTGGCAAAAGAAACTGGATTATTGCTGAGATTTCTTGACTTAAATAGAAGATCTGAGGGCATCAGGAGTAGAACTGGCCAGATTTGAATTTTAGATATGCTTGGATAGATCCAGACTCTATTGGCATTAAGTGATAGAAATCTACCTCCAACTCTCCCAAATGAAAAAGTGTCTTGACTTGTGTAATAGAGTGGCTAGGGGTGGGACTGGTGTCTGGATCCAGGTGCCCCATGATGTTGTCAGGCATCTCTCTCTTCTCTTCCCTCTCAACATTGGAATCCAACCCCCTCCCCCAATGTGCTTCCTCTGTGTCACTTTTATCCTCTAGCAAATTTCTCCACACATATGGTAGAAGAGTTGTCTCATCCATTTCAGACTAATATTCTACTAGTTTAGCATTCCCCGTAGAAAAGTAAGAGATTTTTTTTCCCCAAATAGCACTAATAAAATTATTGGGAATAAAATGTTCTTGACCCATTTTCGACCATACACCTCTGTTTATATAAATCTGTTTATGCTGGTATACTAGTTATAGGACTAACCTACTTGGAGAATATAATTCCAAAGGATTGTTCTCCAAAGCTAAACTGGATTCTGTTACCAATGCAAGGAATAGGACAGACAAATCACAAATGCCTACTATTTGCCAACAGATAGGTGACCTTATAACTGACTGTCCAAAACACATTTGAACATGAAAGGCCTGATGGGAATAATGATGCCAGGGAAACAGAGATTACCCTCACCACCTAGAGATGTATCGTCACCTTAGCTATAAGATATCCAAGTAGAGATGTGACTAGTTCTTAGTGTTCAGCTAAGAGGGCTGGAATGGGATGGAGGAATTGGAGCAGGTGACAGGAGCAGTTCTGATGGAATGATAAGAAAAGAAGCCAGTTTGGAATGGGTTGAAGACTGAGAGGAGGTGAGGAATTGGAACAGCACGTGGGCACAACTCTCCTCAGGTGGACTGGGAAGGACAGTAAGAAGAAAAAGCAAGGGCAGAAGCAAAGTATGTAGGAGCAGGGGAGATGCATTTGAAGGAGAGGAGAGAAGTGGACATTTTTGAGAAGAGAATATTGACTGCAGAAGGAAGCTCTCTGAGCAGGTGGGAGGAGAAGGGGTCCTTAGGAGGGAGGGGGGCCAGCTTCACCTTTGTCATAGGATGGAAGCAGGGGAGGAGGGGCAGGAGCAGGTGGGCGACAAAATCGATGTTGGGCAGATGATAGGCTCTATGTGATGGCTTCTCCGTGCCCCCACGAAATACATCATAAAGCTGTTTGCCAAGAGTGGAGTTTGAGGACAGAGAGGAGTTGAAACAGTCACTGTTCTAAGAGGGCTGGTGAGAGAAATGCACCAACATTTCTGGGCAACATGGTGGCCCAGACTCTGCTGGCCCTGGAATGAGAGCAGTCTTTGGAATTCTTCTCTGATGAAGGCATCTAAGGAAATGGCAGTGCCTCTGGCAAGGCTGGGAAACATGGTCAGTTTATCCCCACTGGGCTGGTTGCAGACCACTTCCCTTCATTCTCTAGGACTCCATAGAGGTTGACACATTTCCTGTCCCCACAATCTTAAACAGACTCTGTGGACAGTCTGTATTTGGTATGCACAGAGGGTCACGATTTAGAGACCCCTGAAGTAAGGTGGCCTCGTTCCTATGAGTGACAGCATTTGTGTGAAGGAGAAACATGTTTTAAAGCCTTCTTTTCAGTCTTGGGAGGTTGCTGAAGTTGGCACGAGATGGGATTTGCCATAAAGCACATGTCTGACCTCAAGTCCTCCAGAGATCTCTAGCCAGGCATTTTGGTTGCCAGTAGCTACTCTAGAAACTTCATGAGGACAGGGGCACTGAGGGGGAGTCACCACGTGCCTCTGGACGCAGGCACTCTGCTTAGTACATAGAAGCTGCTTCACATCTACTGAATGAGCAGGAGTTTGTTCTGGAGCTTGTTCTGCACTGATTGATGGGTTAAGACCTCCAGGTTCCCTGAGCTTTTAGCCTGAACTTGGAAGCTGGCACCTTTATGTTTTTATCCTCGCTAGTCTTCTGCTATTTAAGAAATTCATGTTGAGGTTTATCACCTCCAACCTTTGAGCACAGTGTCTTTTATTGATTGACATTTGATAAATTAAGTACAAAATGTTAATGAAAATGTTACAAAAGGAAATCATGGTAGATTCACCTTATTTTCATTTTTTTTTAGCACTGAAATAAAAGGAACTCTCTTCTGTACACCAGATACTTGCTGAAGTTGCTAAATAACAAGGATCTGATTTAGTATCTGGGTATACGGGAGCTTGATGGCTAGAGAATGAGAACGAGAGGTAGTATTGACCCACCACAGCTGGTTTCTAGCAGGTCCTGACTGGTCCACAAGGACCTGCTTGACCAAAACACAAAGGATCAGAGCCTGAAAGATGGGGATGGAGACATCTCGGGTGTTTGTCTCTACAACAAACGTCACTTGAAACTTCCCTTTCCCCCCTTCAGAATGCCAACATGATTATGCATCGAGCTGTTGCTATTTACAGAGCTCTTAGCACAGAGAGCATTACACAGCCAGTGACACAGAATTACAACCATCTAGACATATGGTTTGGATAAACAAAGCACAAAGCGCAAATTAACCATGGTTGACTATAACTCCCGCTTTCTGCTCCCCAGGGAGGGACTTTAGTGAAACTCCCAGTCGGAGAAAGCAATACATATCAGAAAGTATAGTACATCCAGCGTGGTTTAGACAAATGCTAAGCCTTATTTAATGCTTTTCATGGTGCCAGAACACAATGGCACCAACCTGTCTAGGAAAAGTTATAACTCTGTGCCAGTTTCCTGTAAATAGTAACTGTACGCCTACCGGATTCCATGCCTATGTGCTCCAAGGCCAAAGAATGCCTTTCATTTGTCATCACCTTGCTTCCACTTCCCATGTCCCTAAAGGCGGGTTGCCTCATGCATCTGGATGTCAGAGCTGCATGGAGTTGGACATAAGTAGCCTCTTTTGAGTAAATACCCTTCAACTTCCTCTGTGGTCCTTCCCCTTTACTGAGTCCTCCCCGTCTATGCTCATCTGCAGAGAAAGACCCCCCTCCCACGCTTGGACAGTCAAGGTCTGAGCTCATCCAATCCCAGGGGTGCCATTAGGAGTGGGCTGATTCTCTTTTCTGGCAGTAAGGGGTCTCCTTACTTCCCATATTTTATATTTCATGAGAAATTCTTCCGGGACAGGAAACTTTCTGTGTGAGGTCTTTGGCCTCATCATTGACACATGAACCTTATAAACTTTGTTTGACAATAAAGAGTATATATTTGCTTTTCATAATACATGTGCATCGCTTTCCAAAGGAGAGAGCAAAATAAATAAATAACCGGAGTAAAAGGCTTCTACTTGGCTTGGACGCTTGTACTGGAGTTTTTCAAAAGGGAAAAGAAATCCACAAAACACTTGGCTAAATATATACTTACTTTTTTCCCCCTTGTATTTAGTGGCTTTTAAGATGTACATTATATATTTAATTCTCTCTCTCTCTCTCTCCCTCTGCCTCTCTCTCTCTCTCTCTCTCTCTCTCTCTCTCTCACACACACACACTTGCACTTTATAAAATTTAAAATTAGAGCCCATCATCTAGCGACTTAAGAAGGTATGCACACATGGCCCCAGAAATACTAAGGGCTCTTTAGTACCAGATAAACCTTAAAGACTTAAAGGTTACTTGCTGATAAAACTTCAAGACTCATTATCTTATTAGCTGATGCTAATATTTTAAGTAAATATCAAGAACAAGTTCTGCTCCATGAAACAAGCAGTTTTCAGGCTCAGAAGTTCAAAGAGAGTCTGATGGGCATGAAATCTAACATCTTCTCAATGGAAATTCCAGATGTCAACTTCCAGAGTGGTATGGTCATCTTGAGGTGGGTGATTTCTGTGAGATCCATTCAAGTGGCCTTGACATTCTGTCCTTGTGAAGATTGGGATGGCAGTAGGACTCTCCTGCCCTGGCTCTGAGTGGGTATTTATTGACATGTCTACTTGCTGTCATTTTCACGTCTCATTTCCAACTCTCTGAAGTGAATAAGGAAGACTGCTGAATCACTCTCTGTCATGTTAGTTTGGCCAAATAGAAATGGGGTGGGACAGGAGCGGAGATTTCCAGGGCAAAGCTAATGGACTTACCAAAGCCACTTACCTGGATTCAATAATTCAAATCAACTCCATTCAATTCAACAAATATTTCCTGATATCTCTTATGAGAGAAGTCCTGGTGCTGAGCCTTGTAGAAAATGATCAATTTTTCCCTCTTGAAGTTTCAGGTTAGAGGGAAGATATTCAGGGATAAAATAATCCAATGGCAAGAAGGCAGCAATGAGAGAGGCAGGAGGACAGGAAGGAGGGAGGAATCAACTGATTAGCATTGGGAAGCAGAAAGATGGGAACCTGGATATTCCTCCCAATCCTTTTAAAGTTTCTCCAAGTCCAGGAAGCTCATGGAGTGTGTACCAAGCTTCAGTCCTACTGGTGTCTTTCCATAACAAGAATCAAATGAGGGACTTCCTTGGTGTTCCAGTGGCAGGGTTTGTGCTCCCAATGCAGGGGGCCCAGGTTCAATCTCTAGTCAGGGAACTATTCTAGATCCTGCATACCCCAACTAAGACCTGGCACAGCCTAAATAAATATATGAAAAAAGAGTCAAATGAGAATATCTCCAGGCATGTTGAAAATAACAGCTGGTCACTAGCCCACTCCCATCGTAGACTTAATGTACATTGGATGTGTTTCATTTTGCTTCTATGTGAAACAGATTATACTAGTCCATAAAGAGAGATTTTACATTTAGTCTTGTGTGACATTCATTGATAACATGTTCCCATATGCATTTACAGATGTCCATTCAGGAAATTTCTGGGAAATTGCTTGGGGGCCTAAATAATTGATGGGAAATATGAAGACTCAGACTCAAAAGAAACTGGGATCAAGGTATACCGAGGGTTCAGGCCAACTCAACCTTAAGCAGTGGCAGGGAATGTTCTCTGCTTTGGAGGGTTGAGCTCCAAACACTTCCCTGACCTCATGTCACTCTTCTACATGTTCAAAGTCATGTGGGAGATTTTGGCTGATTGCCCTGGCTAGATAGATTCCAGGGCCCAATACTTGACACCATGATTTACATTCTTAACATGATCAACATAAAGGGAGAGGTACTCCCTGTCCCAGGAAGAAATCAGGCTTCTGTTATTGGTAGTAAGGTGAAATGTCTGGGGGCCATGACACAAAGAAGCCCACCATAGTCAATGAAGCAAACACTGTATTCTTGCCAATATAATTAAGACATGGGCAGTGAACAAAGGGATGCACAGTCTAGTGTTGGAGGGTAAATAACTCACCAAGGAAGAAAGGAACGTGCTACAGGAAAGGGGAGATGAAGGAGCAGTTCCAGGGGAAATCAGGAAAGGGACTCTTACTTCTGCTTCACGTGTTCAAGGAAGCTCCGGATGAAATCACGCTGATGCCATAGAGGAAAGGGGAAATGTATCCTAGGAGCTCATACACCTGGCTGAGCCCATGAGGAGATTCAACTCAGCAAACAATTTGACATAAGGAGAATTTTGCATGTTTATTGGAGTTATGGGCTTCCCTGATAGCTCAGTGGTAAAGAATCCACCTGCAATGCAGGTGATACAGGAGATGCAGGTTCAGTGCCTGAGCTGAAGATCCCCTGGAGAAGGAAATGATAAACCACTTCAGTGTTCTCGCCTGGGAAATCCCATGGAGAGAGGAGCCTGGAGGGCTACAGTCCATGGGGTGGCAAAGAGTTGAACACGACTGAGTGATTGAGCGCACACATACAAATTGGAGCTATGATATCTGTCCTTTATTGATTTTGGTTTGAAGACACTTCACCATCCGCTCCTTGACAGTTGTATGTCTAAAAAAATTTCTATCTTGGGTGTGTGGGTAACGGCACACACACACACTTTTGTTGGAAACCCTTTCCTAAAATTGTCCTCTATCTACCCACGGGAAATTCAGTGTCCATAGCCTGAGTTTCCACTGCACTTTATCCTTACATCTGAGGCTGCCCTTGCCACATTAAATTAAAATTCTCTGTGGCGGATGGTGTCTTGCCCATCTTTGCATCCTCTGTGCTGGGCCTAGTACTTGACACCAAGTAGGCACGGGATAAATGTTGAATGAATGAACACAGCTGAGCTTCATATGTGTTTGTGTGCTCAGCTTCTCAGTTGTGATGACACTTTGGACCCTGTGGACTGTAGCCCACCAGGCTCCTCTGTCCATGGGGTCTTTCAGGCAAGCATACTAGATCGGGTAGCCATTTCCTACTCAGGGGATCTTCCTGACCCAGGGAATGAACCCTCATCTCCTGCATCTCCTGCATTGCAGGTGGATTTACCATGGATCCATCAGGACACTCTATATACATATTCCTTAAATCTTAATCATTTCACTGCTGGGCGTCATAAACGCTTGCAAGTTGGCGTTCTAACTACTTTAGTCTTTATGCTGTTTTCATGCAACTTCTTTCTCTGCTTTCCCTGTTGTCTTCTGTCGTTGCCTCAGGGGGAAGAGGTGCTCATTTTGGCACCTGTTGAAACTTCATTCCCAGAGTCATAAACACTGCTATATACTCTCCAAAATCTACTTCCTCATCTTCCTGAGCACACAGCTAAACTACATTTCCCAGTCTCCTTTTCAATTAGGTGTGGCCACATGACTCAGTTTTAGCCAATGGAAAGACGAAGTGAAGTGAAAACTTTTAGGACCTCCAGTTAAAACCTCCTCAAATACCATACTTCCCTTTTTCTCTTTTGCTAGATGAATAGAGAGTATGCTAAGCCTCTAACCTCTAATAGCCATTAATCCTATGTAGCTATTTACATTTAAATTAATTAAAATTAAATAAAAATAAGGGACAAAGAAACACTGTGATTCCATGGACTCCTAACTCCTTTCCCTTCTCCAAACCCAATGAAATAAAAATAAAATATGAAATTAAACTAGAGAATCCCCTAGTTCTGCCTTGTGTGTGGAACTTAGATGTGACCCCAAATAGAGAGGAAAAGAGACAGTGAGAGAGCTCAGCTTCCCGACTGATTTAGGACCCAGAATTCTTCCCATCACCTCCTCACCACTGTTCCTGCACTGAGGCTTTTTACCGTAGAGAGGCAACTTCAAGACTATAGATATTGAATCCTGTCTTCAGCATTTCCTTGTTGTATGATGATAGTCTTTCTATTTAATGTTTCTGGACCTCAATCCCCACCCCCCTTTTAAAGTTACAACTGATGCTTTTAACTTCAGTCATCAGTTTTATGGAAATAACACATCTACATGGCAGCCACTGTTTCTCTTAGATCTGTTTCTCTATTTTTATTTCATATCCAGTTGTTCCAGCACTATGTGTTGAAAAGACGATCTTTGCCATAATTGATTTAACTTGGCATTGGCACCTTTTTCAAAGATTAATTGACTATATATATGGTGAGTCTATTTCTGAACTCGCTCCTGTTCCATTGATCTATTAGGCTATTCATATGTTAATAGCACTGTCTTGACTTCTGTAGCTATGTTTAAATGCTATAAAATATTCTTGAAATCAGGTAACAAAGGTCCTTCAATGTTTTTCTTAAAAAAAAAATTAACGATAATTGAAAATTCAGCTACAGTCTCACTAACTATAATTAAAATGCCCCATAGCCACATGTCCTTCGTGTCTACCACATTGGACAGGCAGTATAACAGTTCCATCACCACAGAAAGTTCTATTGGCTTGCACCCTTCTAGATGAGGTTAAAATCACAAAAGGGAGAGAGGTTGGGTCCCTAAATGATGGCTGAAGCAGTCACACCGTCACTACCACTCATTGGATTTGATTAAATAAATAGATAAGCTTCTGTTGTGTTGAACCCTTTAGACATGGAGGTTTATCGTTCACAGTAGGTAGTAACCTCTTATTTGATAAAAGGGTCTTGCGTTAAGATACTGAAGCGTTGAGTTCACTTCTCTCTCAGCAGATGGTGGAGAACGAGTCCCACTTGAAGAACTGTCTTGTCCAAGAGCAGAAAATCAATGAATTCCTAGGATTTGGTCCATAAAGATTAGTTCCGTAAGTATGGAGATAAGTATCAAGGCCTTCCTATGGGCTTTGAAGAACATTCTTTTAAGACTTTAGAGCCTGAAGATCTGTACACCTTGCTCTTTGATGCAGCCTTAGCATGTTTCTGCAAATTTTATCTACATGGATGGAACACCTGACATCTGCAGCTCACAGGTACTTTAAAATGAACTGAGAAGTTAGCAGTCCTGGCAGATCACAATCCCCCTTATCTCAGGGAGTGGAAACTGAAATTCCCAAGGGGCCATGCACAGTTATAAAATAATATTGCAACAATTTTATAGGTGTGTTAGAACGTGACCTGGGCCAGTCATGAATATTTTGTCTACACAGGGTTGCTTTATAAAAAGCAGTGGTGTATTTTATTTTAGAATGTGTGGAAAGAAAAGTTATTAGAGCCCTTTTTCATAAAGACTTCCACTCACATCTGTAAAAAGCAATCTTCAGAATTTTAATTTTTAAAATTTGCAAATTTTCTTGTTTCTGATATTTCTTGTATACACTTGTACCATTGATGTGGTATAAGGTTATTTTAGGGCTACAGGGAAAGACACTTCTAATTTAGTAGCTATGTTTTCCTTGCTTTCTTATTATAGTCATAATATGTAGCAGATGATTCTGACTTCCCACTTAGTGATAGAAATTTTCCTTTTAAAATAAATTTGCTTAAGTTAAAATACAACTCATATCAAAGGGAAAAAGATATTAGTAAATAGCAGTACTAACACAACGTGGATACAACAAAAATTCTGAATGTGGTGTGTAAATGAGTCATGTCTACACATCCAGGGTCTGTAAGTGCCTGGCCAATGGATAGGATTTCTTTCTTTGTTAAAATGAATAAATGAGTTTTTATTTATTTATTTTGTTGAAGTAACACTGATTTATACCTAAGTTGTATCAGCGCTTGGTGTTTGCTAATCAGCTTTTTGTCTTTTTTTGAATTTGAATTGCCTTACACTTTGTTCAGTTCCTGGCATAGAGGGAATGGTGTATGGATGATGGTGTAATGCCTGAGCCTTGAATACAAAATAAAGACTGATCTTCAGGGCACTCATGCCTATCCCTGGGATGTTAGAGTAAATTCAATCAGTCTACTCAGGTAAAACAGCTTATCTAGGTGTGAGTAAAAAATGCTTTCCTTTCCCTAAGCTGGAATCAAGTTCAAGAATCATGTAAGATTGTTGCATCAGACGCTATGTTCCTGCTCTAGTGATGAACTCTGTCCCTTCCACTCAGCTTGCTTCCTGAGAGGACCCAGTGGAGCAGAGGCACTTTCTGGGCCACATCACCCCCAGAGTTGGGTCCTATTGGCCAGTGTCAATGTTGCTGTTCAGACCCCATGGCCTCCCAACTTTGAAATCCCATCAGGTAAGTATCCAATCATCTGTCTTAGCCACAGTGACCCACTGAGTCTTTAGTTACCCTGGGGCTGGGACCTGTTTCCCTAACAGAAACACATATTTTAAATGACATGAATGATAGAGAGCTCTCTCTAAAAGATTTAGAACAACCAACCAGAAGTTCCAGAACATACCCTAGTTTGTCCAATCAGTCTGACAATTAAGAGAGAGAGTCAGGACCCCTGTGTTCTGATCATTGCCAAGGGTTTCTCATTCAGGGCTCTGTAATGATGATCAGAGAGGCTCAGTGCATATTAACGGTTCCAGGAGATAAAAGGAAAAGCAAGTTGTGAAAAATAAAATAAAATCCCTCAACAATTGTCTGTGATTTATGGAATTTTCTCAAGGGAAGATCATTTAGCTAAACTCCAGGGACAGTGGGGCCTTGGAAGAGAGAGAACCCAGAGTGAGGACTGTACCCACCATGGTCCTCAGATCCATTCTTTTAATGTAGTTTGCTTCTTTCCTAGAAGACTTTTAAAAAATATCACACTAATTCAATATGTGTGGTGAGGAACTGCCCTCACATTTCACAGTTTCACCTTAAAAGTGTCCTACTCTGTCTGTTGTTGGTCTCCTCTCCATACACTAAAAAAAAAAAAAAAAAAATAGAACTTGAACACCCTCTCAAGATTAAAATGGGGGGAAAAAAGTTTTAAAGGGATTGATCTGCTGAGAAAACTTGCATCCCTCACCTAGTACAGATGTTATTCTATAACCTCATAGGCCCTCTGTCTAGAACTAAATTTATTGTTTTTCATCGAAATCATCTCTTCTGATTCGTCCATTTCCATCACTGGTGGTTTTGTCCCCCACGTGCTCAGAAGCTTGCAGTCTCTGCTCCCCCACCCCCAGCTCACGCTTAGCCCCAAGGGCTGAGTGAGGGCTCACTCTTCCCATCCTTACTGCTGGAAATGCCTGACTGGTTCTGGCTCTGGTCCTGGTTGTACTTTGTGACAGAATCTCTCGCCTATCTCCCCATGGCTGTCTGTCACCTCCACACTTGTCTACTCCCCACTATCTCATTCTCCCTGCTTTTCCTTCCTCCAGATCCTTGCTCATGCTGGTTCCAGTCAGATCCTGGGATGCCCCTTCTCACCTCCCTACCTGCTGCAACCTCATCCTGTCCTGCCGGAACCTCCATCCCCGCCACCCACGGTTATCCATCTGCTGAGCTCCTGGGAGTCGGTGAAATGGATTGCTGGCCATTTTTTCAGTCTGCTTCAGATGCAGTAGATCTTACCTTGACTAGAGGTTGCCTGGAATACTACATGTCCTTCTGCATCCCTGTATCCCTCTATCATACCCAACAGTTTCATATACATGATTATTGTTGAATAAATGATGAATGAATGCTTCTGAGATAGATTTTTAAAGATGAGGAGGGGGGAAACACGAGCAGGAGCTGTCTGAAGAACGAATCCTTATTTTAGATCCTACTGAGTGTTTCTGTCGAGGACTCTTTGGACTATGAAAACAGGAACAATTATGGTGTAAATGGACTTTGAAAATAGCAATAATTAGGTAATTAAAAATGTACTTCGGTTTCATTATGGTGTCCATAAAATTCCACCATCGAAAAACAAACTATTTTAACATATTTTACTTAATATAATTCATGTAATTGTGATTTTTATGTTCCACCTAGTTATGCAATTAAGTAGTACATGGCTATTTCTTACAATTAAACATTGCGAAAATCTGCTGCCAGTTCGGAACACAGAGTATGATATATTTAACAACTTTTTATGCTAAACAGTAGACACAGTGAACATTATATTCATTTAATTCCATTTTAATTAGTTGAATAATATTTTAAATGTGAATTTAGGCCTAACTAGAATGGCACATTACTTGAGGTTGTTTTCTTCCAAATTACATATCTGTAACTTGTTGATGTTTTTCACAAAAAGAAACAGTGGTATGTGTGGGCGCCTGAGTTGAGAATAAGGGAGCCTTCCCAGTTTTCTGTCAAAGCTTCTCAATCACTGGTTAAAACTATTCTAGTGGCGCATGGATTCCCACATGCACTCTTGAAGAGTTAACCCCCAGAAACTCAGAGAATGTGTTCTAACTTTGGCTGAGGCCTGAGGCAGCAAGAAAAGGCAAGGGTCAGAGATTCCAGCTCCTCTGGCTTCTCCTGCTCTGATGAGAGGCAGCCTCAACTCCCCCACCAGTTGCCTCTGGCCCTGGGCCTTGGCCCCACTCACACCGCTGAAGCTCAGAAGAGGGCCTGTGCCAGCCCATGGTCAGCCACTCCCCCGAGGGCTTCTGGCCTCCCTTTCCCACACACTTCCTTCCCATCTAACGGGACTGCTGCTGAGTGAGCCTGGAGCCTGGGAGGGATTCCCGAGGCAGTGGAGATGAGTTCCCAAGGAAGCACAGGGATTTATTCGGGAGAAAGGGGAACTTAGAGACACCAAGCTCTGCCTCGGTTTCCTGACTTGCCCTGTGTCATTTCCAGGCACTTACTGCCCTGGCATAGAGGGTCCCCAGCAGTCTCCCACTCCCATCCCACCTAGATCTCCTTTCCTTCACTTTCCCCATCTACCGAGTCTTTACTCCTGGATTTAAATGTCCTGAAGAAGATCTGTGGACTTCGGTCTACTCCAAAATCATGTCCCACCTTCTCTGCTGGCTGGGCAGACTACGCCTCCCCAGGGTCCAGACTAACAGCCTGACTTGTCCTCCTTCTGTTCCCAGATGAGAACGAGAACTCTGCACCAAGTCAGCCCCACGTGACATGCCTTGATGGGAGTCCTGCAACAATGTGGGAGGGGTGCAATCAGCTCTTGCGCTTCAGGGACTCCTCCTCTCGGAGCTCGGGTAGTCCTGGCTGTTCCTAAGTGACCGTGCTGTTCATTCCATTTGCCTGACAATTGCCATTCCAAGTCCTCTTGCCCTTGAACTCTCCACGGCTCAGCTCCCATTCTGCCTGTCTCACTAGACCTCTTCCTAGTGTTGCCTCAGACCCTAAGGACTGAAGGAGATGAGGCATGGGAGGGCTTAACAACCAACACGACAATAACAACAGTAACTGGTGCTAACTGAACACCTCAGCCCTCAGTACATTGCATTAACTATCTGATTTAGCTCTCCAACATGCACAAAGGTAGCTAGCCACTCCTAGTAACTCAGCTTAGGACAGTTAATGAGGCGGGTTCAGAGACATTCTGCCTACGAGAGAACCAGTCTCAGAACCAGATGATCTGACTTCGGGTTCTGCGTCTCTAATCACTACTCTCTCCTTCCTCCCTAGCAGTGTTCATTCTCCTATTTCTGACTCTATGGCCCTATGGACTAGAGCCTACCAGGCTCCTCTGTCTATGGA
This sequence comes from Dama dama, assembly GCF_033118175.1. NCBI lineage: Eukaryota > Metazoa > Chordata > Mammalia > Artiodactyla > Cervidae > Dama > Dama dama. Next base: position 46,695,323 of record NC_083684.1, on the reverse strand, counting down.
ATTTTCCAGGCAAGAATACTGGAGCAGGTTGCCATTTCCTACTCCAAGTGATCTTCCCGACCCAGGGATTGAACCTGCATCTCTTACATCTCCTGCATTGGCAGGTGGATTCTTTACCACTAGTGCCACCTGGGAAGCCTGCCTCCCCAGCAGGGGAACCAGCAAAGAGTAAGCAAGAGTTATTATTTGCTGCATTGAATCCCAAGGAATAACCCTCTTTTTCTTTGTTCCTGTTAGTTTTGAGATCTGGGTCTCCTGACTCACTGTTCAGTTCACAGTTAATTTCAGCAAGTTTTTTTTTTTTTTTTTTGTACCCAGATGGCTGAGTGACTTTGGTAGGCTCAGATCCTGGCTTTCCACCTGGGGTCTCTCAGGGCTCTATCTTTGGACTCTTAAGTCCATTTGAACTCTGCCAGAAAATCTGCCAGTGGACTTGGACTTAGCATCTGGCAAGCTGGATACCAGACCCCCTGACCTGCCTCTTGAGAAACCTGTATGCAGGTCAAGAAGCAACAGTTAGAACTGGACATGGAACAATAGACTGGTTCCAAATAGGGAAAGGAATACATCAAGGCTATATATTGTCACCCTGCTTATTTAACTTATATACAGAGTACATCATGAGAAATGCTGGGCTGCATGAAGCACAAGCTGGAATCAAGATTGCCAGGAGAAGTATCAATAACCTCAGATATGCAGATGACACCACCCTTATGACAGAAAACGAAGAAGAACTAAAGAGCCTCTAGATGAAGGTGAAAGAGGAGAGTGAAAAAGTTGGCTTAAAACTCAACATTCAGAAAACTAAGATCATGGCATCTGGTCCCATCTCTTCATGGCAAATAGATGGGGAAATAGTGGAAACAGTGGCAGACTTTATTTTTTTGGGCTCCAAAATCACTACAGGTTGTGACAGCAGCCATGAAATTAAAAGACGATTACTCATTGGAAGGAAAGTTATGACCAACCTAGACAGCATATTAAAAAACAGAGACATTACTTTGTCAACAAATGCCGGTCTAGCCAAACCTATGTTTTTTCCAGTTGTCAGGTATGGATGTGAGAGTTGGACTATAAAGAAAGCTGAGCACTGAAGAATTGATGCTTTTGAACTATGGTGTTGGAGAAGACTCTTGAGAGCCCCTTGGACTGCAAAGAGATGTCCATCCTAAAGGAAATCAGTCTTGAATATTCATTAGAAGGACTGATGCTGAAGCTGAAACTCCAATACTTTGGCCACCTGATGTGAAGAACTGACTCATTGGAAAAGACCCTGATGCTGGGAAAGATTGAAGGCAGGAGGAGAAGGGGACAGCAGAGGAAGAGGTGGCTCGATGGCATCACCAACTCGATGGACATGAGTTTGAGTAAACTCCAGGAGTTGGTGATGGACAGGGAGGCCTGGTGTGCTGTAGTCCATGGGGTCACAAAGAGTTGGACACGACTGAGTGACCGAACTGAACTGAACTGAATTGAAGCTGGAAGTCTGTCTTGAGGTCCCCAATCACAGCATTGTATTTATGATGCTAGGGGCATCAGAGTCCTGACCACTTTGCTACCTTCAGCTGCACTCACCCCTCTATTCCCGTCTTGGTTCCCCCAGCCTCAGCTACACCTGACCCTAACTACTATCCTCTTAAAAACCCAGCATGCCTTGGGCCTTAAACAACTCCAACTTGGCTAATATTGAATAAATGGTTTCAAGAGGTAGCAGCGGAGCATAGGGCTGCACGCAAAGCTGTGTTGTCAGATGCCACTGGGAGAGAGGCTGCCATGATCTCAGATTGAGCTGTGGCATCTGGAGAGCCATGTCTTGCTGCAGACTTTGCCCTCACTGTGTGCTGGGCTGTGCTCCGTCATGTTTGATTCTTTGCAACTCCATGGACTGTAGCCCACCAGGCTCCTCTGTCCTCCAAGCAAGAATGCTGGAGCAGGTTGCCATTTCCTACTCCAGAGGATCTTCCCGACCCATTTTTGATCGAACTTGCATCTACCATGTCTCCTGCATTTCAGGTGGATTCTTTACCCACTGAGCTACTTGGGAAGCCCTCACTGCTCCTACATAAAACCAGCCATGACAGATCTCCTGGGAGGTGTGCTTCCCATACATCAGGCAGAATGTCGCTGCTGTTTCCAATTCCCAAACCAACTCTGAAAGTTCCATATTTATTATTCTAACTGTATAGAAGAAAACTGCAGAGCATATAGAAGACAAATTTGTTTTTGTTTGCTCAGAATCCTTTTTTTTTTCTGGTAATAGTACCTTGATTTTTCTTGGGACACACCCCTTTCTATCTATATGGACTTACTGGACTACATTTTAAGCCCTTCCTTGCCTAGAGATAGGCATATAATACAGGCTAACGAGACTGGATTCTTTTTTGCTTGCAAGTCTGAATGTCGAGAGAAGGGATGGAAGAAATGGAAAATGATTGGAGCCAGTTTATCCGGATAGCATTAGGTCCTGGAGTCTGGATCCCGGGGCTGCTCAGACCTCATCCTTTCCATGATCCTTTTTTCAGCCCAGCTTTCACTCCCTAAGTGACTCAGATCCTCCTCACATTTGCCAGAGTTAATTTCTGTTGCTTGAAACCCTAGAACCCTACATGACAGAGGGCTGGTCATTCATTCATCAGTGCAAGCTCCAGAGCATCCTCTCTCTGCATGGTGCTGGGGGCATGGTGGTGAGGCGGGCTGAGTTTCTGTAATCAGCAAGGGTAGTCACTCATTCCACTCTTGAGTATGTTTTCAGACCAAGGAACTTTTCCTGGGTCATGCACAGGACTATTCCATGGCTTGATGAAATTCAAGGTAGGTTGTCACACATCTGTATTATTTTATAGATCTGTGTTGTCTTGTCCACACTTTGCTGGAGGATCAGTCAACTAATAGTTTCCTCCACCTTGGCACTAAACTGTTGCATGGATAAAAGTCAGGTATCTTGAACTACGAGAATAATTTCCTCAGAAAAGTGTCCATCCAGTTGGCCATTTCATTTTTTCTTGGGGATTTTGTGAAAGATGGCTTCCTAAGGGTCAAAAGAGACCCTAATAGCAGATCAAGAGATATGGCTTGATTTGTGGATTTATCACAAAATTCCATTGTGGTATTGGATAAGGTGGTGGCCTTCTGTGAGTCTCAGATTCTCTTTAGGTAAATTGGGAAATTATTCCAATGATCTCTAATGCCCATTCTGCTTTGGTAGCTTCTAAACATCTTCTGTCATAGGGAAGCTCTTGGACAAAGAGAGAAAAAAGGCTGTCCCTCCTTGTGATTTGAAGGTTCTGTATGGCATAAAAAGAGTTAAGCTTTGCAGCACTTTGCAACATTGATAAAAATGTGTGTACTTTAATTTCTAATAAAAAAATCAAGCAGGTATGAATAGCAATAAAATTGCTCAAAAATTGTTCAAATTGAAGGGAAACAATTGGAAATGGATTTGGAAATACAATGTTTAGCTAAGCAAGCTATAATGTTCTGTTATTTTAATCAGCATTGTAAAGTAATTTAAATAATGCGGGAAGAGACTTTTATACTTTAATATATAATCACTTTTTTTCAATGCATTCATCAAAAGGCATTTCATGTTAATGATTCTATGGCTGATGACAGATACTGGCAATAATGGTCTCTCGTCTGCTCTCAGCTCATATTTGGAGCTTTTTAGATTTAACTTTTTTTCTGCTCTTCCCTACTACTCTTAAAGGAAAATTCCCGTATTTTTGGGAAAAAAATGTTGCTCCTAAATGTTTCAAGAGAAACATATTTTTTAGCAAGAAATCTAGAACGTTCCCCTGATATGATTTCTTCTGTAGCACCAGCAGGTTGGAATGGAGTTCAGTGGTCATCTCAACCACTCAGTTGCCTTCAGGCCCTTGAAACTCAAAATGCATGAATGTGTCTTTCCCTTTAAAAATCTTCTCCAAGGACAGGTGAGATTCTCTCACTCCATAGCTAGTTTGTCTATAATTTTAATAAATAAATACTTATTGACAGTTGAAGATTTTGCATGAAGGAATGACAAAGAAAGTTTCCATCTTATGATTGAATTTATGTTAACTGTTAATATTATTGAATGACTCTTTTTGAAATCTATTTTTAAAGAGTCATTTGAATTATTCTTGCTGCATTCTACCTGTTTATGAAGCCCCCATACCCTCCAGAGAGAAGGGTTCAATGCCAGCCCCCAAATGGGGAAAGTAGATCTCCAAAGATGATAAGGCTTGGTCTTGCCCTTGCAAGAACCTTCTTTCCTCCCCAGATAAAACACACTTTCAGTGTCACCTGCATTGCTTCTGCCCATCCTGGTACTTGTTCAGTGAGGAAAACTCACCTATCCATCTATCCATCCATTTATCCATCTATCTACCCACCCATCTATCCCCACCTCCAGAGTTTCCCCAGGATAAGAATAAAACTTAGCCCTAGATGTGTCTTTGCATCTGAACCCTATTTCTGGACTGGAGAGCTCCTAGTTTGACTATCCAGAAACATTTTCGGAAAGGCAGCCTAGTTTTCATCAGCTAAGCCTGAGACGGTGGAGCTGGATTCAAAGCACTGAGGAGCCCGGGGGAGCTGGCAGCCAGGTGGGAGGAGGGGCCCAGGAGCCTCTGTTTGGGTTGAGTCTGCCCCAGATGGAGGGTCTGGCAGTCGTCCTCTCTTTGGGCTGGTTAGCGATGGATTGGAAACACATGGCAGACTCCGGGTTGGCGCTCGTAGCCACATGCTGCTCGTTGAGGTGGCAGGCTCAGCTCGAGCTGCTCCGGGGCAGGAAGGAAAGAGAGCTACCGGGGTCCCAGCTCTGGTCAGGAGGGCTTCCTGAGTCCTCCCCACCTGACTTCCAGGGGACGTCAGTCGCCCTTCTCCAGGAGAAGAGAGGTGAATCAAGGTGGGGAAGGATGACTGCTCAGGGTGAAAGCAGAGTCTAGAGCTGAGCTGAGTCCAGAACAAAGACAAGAGGGACAGGAGAGGGGACTTCTGTTCACCAGGGAGGGGTCCCTAAAACTCTCTGTGCTTCTCTTCTCACACCCGTAAGTGATAAGCCTTGTCAATTCCTATATCATGATTGAGAGAACTACCTAAAGGAACAAGGATAAAGCACCTAGCGCAAACCCTAGGGAATAGTGGCTTCTTGATATTGGACTTCTCAGGAAATCCACAGGAAGGCGGTGAGGGGCAGAGAGTAAGTCATAGTTGTGAAAGGGCATCTGTGTCCAGGGGCAACCCAAGAAAGACACCAGAAAGCTCTCAGGGACCCTGCATCACTGGCCCACCTCCTAGCCCCCCAGGACACAGCTGCAGAGCCCAGGAAGGACTGTAGTCCTCCTCAGAACTCAAGAGCATCCCAAATTCCATCTTCGAGGCATCTTCACTGCCACATGATGACAAAATCCACACCACTCAGCTCTTCAGAGCTGCTTGTTAACTCCTTTGGGTGCTAAGTGCTTCCTGGGTCTCCGCGGGGTTGCACTGGAATCCTGGTGTCCTGGGGAGGGAGGGGACACGTCTCACCCTGAGGATGTTGTGACCTACGAAGGAGAGGAGACATAAGTGCACCATGCCACCCCCGCAGGGCACGAGGCAAGGCTCAGAGCATGCCTTCCAGTCCCTCAAAGGGCAGGAAAGGTAAATCCAGACGGAGGCATGGACAGCCAGTCAGCTGGGAAAAGTGTTTCACTTTATTGTCAATCGAGTAAATGTGTGCTACAGCATCAATAAGTCAACCCTCTGCCTCAAAACTTCCAAAGATTAAAAAAATAAATTAAAAAAAACACTCTATCCTTGGTTGGGGTAATTGTGAGAAAATGCTGAGAGGGATGAAATTTGCTAGTACAGAGGCACATATATATATGGTTTGTGTATTTGATTTATGCAGTTTTGATATCATATGCACTGACTTTAGAAATCTCCCTTTGATTTAAGATGAGAGTCCATCATAGAAGTTTCCTAAAGATGATTAACTATATATATTAAAGTCTTTAGAAGTGAGTAACATTTGAGCCAGCTATTCCAAACCTGAGAATTTATCCTAAGAAAATTAACATATATGTTAACAAATGTTTAGCATGACAACAGGCACCTCAGTGTCATATCTAATTGGAAAAAATGGAATTTATCTAAAAGTCTAGTAATGATTGAGTCAATACAAAATCAGGGTATGCACAAATAAAGGAATCCTATTTGGCTAGTAAATGCAGAGGAGTAGGATATTTTAATGGAAAAATGTTGAAGAAAAAAGTCATGAAACAGAAAATAGGGTAAAATTAAAGTGGAATAATGTTTCTTTTTAATACTGCTTATCTATTAGTTTTCTATCTACCTATCTTTCATCTATTTATCTATATATTATTATATTGCCATTACTCATTTTGAAATTATTTTTTTGTAAATTTTGTTTGTAAAATGTTCTACATTAGCTTATTTTTTCCTATTTTTTTGGTCAAAGATCACTTTGGTTTTTGTACATAGACAAAGTAGCATTAGATTTTTTTTCCATTAAAAATGGGTCTTGGTGCTTTCTAAAGTTTAATATTGTAATTTGGTTTAAGAGAAGTAATTTCCAACTTAAAAACAAAAACAAGATAAAACAGAACCTTGACCATGGCCACCCTGAGAAGGAAGAAGGAGTCCATGAGAGGGAGAGGCTGGCCAGGCTGGGCTAGGGTAAGAGAGGGCCACTCACTGCCCTTGGTCCTCCTTCCAGAATCTAATGGGTAGAAGACAGCAGTGAACTCACGCTGTGGCCCGTGTTACCTCCTGCCCACTTTATCCACAGATGTTAAACTCTTGTTACAGAAAATTAGACTTAAGACAAGATGTTGCAGCCATGTAGACTATTTCTTTGGGTTATAGCTTATCTATTCCTTAAATTTTTTTTTCTATTAAAGTGTAGATTTTCAAAATCCAATTGCCAACGAATCTTGCCGACTTTGCTTTCTCTATTTTCATTAAATGCCTAAGAATGATTATGTCAACCTTTAATATAATTGAAAAAAGTGTACCAAACTCACATGTCTCAGATTTTCACTGCAGTGTTATTTATGTCAGTGAAGAGTTGGCTTGGTCTCCATTGACAGAAAATGGATAAACAGAATGTTGCATATATGGATGGTGGAATACTATGCAATAATGAAAATGAATTAAGTTGGTGCCAAAACCAATGTTGGATGATAAGGAGAAATAGAGTATATTTCCATAACATATTATCTATGTTTATGTTTGTATCTACTTGTATACAATATATGGAGGACGGCATGGCAACCCACTCCAGCCTGGTGGGCTACTGTCTGTGGGGTTGCAAAGAGTCAGACTCAACCAAGAAGCTAAGAATGGCACAGCACATATACAATATATTTATATTATATATTTATAGTAATGTATATTGGGTTGGCCAATAAGTTTGTTCATATTTCGCCATACGATGTAACAGAAAAACCCAAAGGAATGTTTTGCCCAACCCACTATGTTTAGAAATATGCTTTATCTCTGAAATATAGGATGGTACTACATAACTTTAATACAAAAATGCTATATTTTTTCATGAATAAAATATTTATTAATAAGTGAGGAAGAATTAGTAAGAACTGTAATAACTACAAGATCATATGGATTAGCATTCAGGCCTGACCATGATGGAATCAAGTGCAGTGGACTTAGCTTTCCCACCAGAAATAACTGTAAAACTGAAGGAAATTTATGAAGTATCTGTTTTCACACACTGGTGGTGAGCACCACATCTAACCATTTTCTGCAGGGGGAAGTACTTACACTTTATAAGCATCACAGAGATGTAGTTGAAATCTACAGTCAGGCCACACTTTGGGAGTATTAATAATTTTCCTTTTTCTAAATGTGCCATTTATTGTTCCTTTTCTCTCTTGGTTTGAGTATACTTGAGTATACTGTATTTATTTTATCTCCTCTGTTGGCTTTTAAGCTATGCTTCTCTGGTTTATTATTTTAGAGATTAGTCAAAGGATATTATGCATTCTTAGCTTATCACATTCTTCCTTGAATTAATATTAGTTTGCTTTACATATAATGAAGAACTTTCCAGTAATACACTTCTATTCACCTCTCTTTGTGTGTGTGAGGGTTATCATATATTTCACTTTTGTATGTTATAAACCCAAAACATTGTTATTATTTCTTTCGTTTTTAAAAATAGTTGATTTATAATGTTGTGTTAGTTTCTGATATACAGCAAAGTGATTCAGTAATATATAAATATAAATATTTTTTCATATTCTTTCATTTATTTTCCATTATGGTTTATTTTCTTTTCTTTTCCATTGTGGTTTATTATAGAATATTGAATATAGTTTCCTGTTCTATATTGCAAGACCTTGCTGTTTATCTATGATATATATAGTAGTTTATATCTGCTAATCCCAAACCCCTAATTTATTCCTCTCCTCACTTGCCCTTTGGTAACTGTATTTGTTTCTATGTCTATGAGTTTGTTTTGTAAATAAGTCAATTTGTATCATATTTTAAATATTTTAAATCCCACATACAAATGATATATATTTGTCTTTCTCTTTTTGGCTTATTTAACTTAGTATAATAATCTCTAGGTCCATTTACATGATTAGAAATGCCATTATTTCATTCTTTTTTATGGCTGAGTAGTATTTCATTGCATATGTATACCATATCTTCTTTATCCATTCATCTGTTTACAGACATTTAAGTTGCTTCCATGTTTGACTATGGTAAATAGTGCTGCTATGAACACTGGGATCCATGCATCTTTTTGAATTAGACTTTTCTCCAGATATATGCTCATGAGTAAGATTGCTGGAACAGATGGTAATTCTATTTTTAGTTTTCTAAGGAACCTCCATAATGTTTTCCATAGTGGTTGTACCAACTTACATTCCCACCATCAGTGTAGGAGGGTTCTCTTTCCTCCACATCCTCTCCATCATTTATTATTTGCAGACTTTTAAATGGCAGCCATTCTGACACGTGTGAGGTGATACCTTTTTGTGGTTTTGGTTTGCATTTCTCTAATAATTAGCAAAGTTGAGCATCTTTTCATATGCCTATTGGCCATCTGTATGACTTCTTTGGAGAAATCAATTTAGGTTTTCTGCCCATTTTTTGATCAGGCTATTTGTTGGTTTTTGTTATTGAGTCTATGAGCTTCTTGTATGTTTTGAAATTAATTCCTTTTTGGTTGTATCATTCGCAAATATTTTCTCCCAGTGTGTAGGTCATCTTTTCATTTTGCTTATGGTTTTCTTTGCTGTGCAAAACCTCCAAGTTTGATTAGGTCTCATTTGTTTATTTTTGCTTTTATTTCTATTGCCTTGGAAGATTGATCCATGAAATGTTGCTATGATTTATGTTGGACAATGTTATTTTTAACTTAAAGAGTCAAATGGCTTATAAAGAAACTATGAAAGGAGAAAAATGTCTTTTAGATTTACATTTTTTCCTTTCTCCTTCTTTTATGTAGACTAAGTTTCTATTTGTTACAATTTTCCTTCAGCCAATTTTTTGGGGTATGATGAAATAGCTTAAAGAAGTGGCCTTTACTTTGACCTCATTTTCCATGAATATTTTCACTGGATATAGGAGTCTAAGTTGGTTTACTTTTATTTCATCTTTTAAAATATGTTATTCCATTGTTTCTGATGAGGAATTAGCAATATTTGTATCTTTGTTCTCTTGTGTGTAAAAAGATCTTTCATCTTTGGCTGCTATTAAGAATTTTTTAAAAAATAAATATTTTCAGCAATTTGATTGTGATGTAACTAGGTGTAGTTTTCTTTGTGTTTACCCTGTTTGTGATTTGTTGTTTCTCTAATCTCTGGGTGAACACTGCTCATCAAATTTGGAAATGTTTTGTCATATTTTTTCCTGTTTCTGTCTTTGTCAGCTCCTGATACCTCATTTACACACATATTCAACCACATAACTAGATTACTTAGGTCTCTGAACCTCTATTCACTATTTTTCTCTTTCTTAGTGCCTCAGGTGGTATAGCTTCTCCTGACCTGTCTTCAAATTTACTGCATGTTCTTCTGATCAATACGCTGTTAATCCCACCCACTGAAATTTTCATTTCAAATATATTTTTCTATTCTAAAATTTCTACTTGATTCTTTTTCATAGTTTTCATTTCTCTGATGAGGTTTTCTATTCATTTACTCATTCCTGCTGCTGCTGCTGCTGCTAAGTCACTTCAGTCGTGTCCAACTCTGCATGACCCCATAGACGGCAGCCCACCAGGCTCCCCCATCCCTGGGATTCTCCAGGCAAGAACACTGGAGTGGGTTGCCATTTCCTTCTCCAATGCATGAAAGTGAAAAGTGAAAGTGAAGATGCTCAGTCGTGTCATTTACTCATTATATCCCCGAATTTCTTTAAGTCCTTAAACATATTTATAATATCCGTTTTAAAGTCTTTGTTTTCGAAATTCAATAACTGTTATCTTAGGGTCTATTTCTATAGAAAAAGCTTTATCTTTTCCTGGTTACAAGCCAAATTTTCCTTCTTTGCATACATAATTTATTTTTCACTGTGTGCTATATGCTATGAATGCTATATATGTGAGAATATATTGAGTCATCTTCCTCTAAAAAGTATTGAGATTTGTTGATAGTTAATTTATTGGAATATCAATTTGATTACCTTATGATTTACTTTTAATCTTTGTTAGGATGAGAGTAGTGTAATCTTAATTCTGAAGTTCAAATATCTTACTTTAAAGATGTGAGCTTCATGGAATTTCAATTAAATTCCTGGAATGTTTACAGATGTTTCTCCATTCTGACTGTCCAAAATTCCTCTGATTCCCAGTGCTGTATGTCATCTGAAATCTCCATTCGGTTCACATTCTCTTTTGTAGCTTTTTGTTTGCTTGTTTTGAGGTCTTACAAAGTTGTACCATGTATGAGCACATCATTAATATGCATCCAAAAGCTCAAGGAGACTTCTATGCAAGTTATTTGTACTCCTTCTCTGTGAAGTATTTCCTCTTTAGTATAGTGTCTTGTAAAGTGAAAGTGAAAGTGAAGTTGCTTAGTTGTGTCGATTCTTGGTGACCCTATGGACTATAGCCCTCCAGGCTCCTCCGTCTATGAGATTTTCCAGGCAGGAATACTGGAGTAGGTTGCCATTCCCATCTCCAGGGGATCTTCCTGACCCAGGGATCGAACTCAGGTCTCCTGCATTGCAGGCAGACTCTTTACCCTCTGAGCTACCAGGGAATTTATTTAGAGTATAGTTCTATCTTGTAAGCTCCAACCATCTCAGCTGCTCCAAATTTTAATCAAATCAAAGGAAGATATTGTTAAAATCGAGCTTCCCTGGTGGCTCAGTGGTAAAGAATCCTCCTGCCAATGTAGGAGACTCCGGTTTAATCTTCGGGGTCAGGAAGATCACCTGTGGAAGGAAATGGGAACCCACTCCAGTATTCTTGCCTGGAAAATCTCATGGACAGAGGAGCCTGATGGGCTACAGTCCATGGTGTTGCAAAGAGTCGGACATGACTGAGCAACTAAACAACAAACAATTGTCAGACTCAGTAAATAAGCAAGATCTACATGCTATTATAAAAGAAACACTTGAAATGTAGAGAGATAGGTTAAAAGTAAAAGAATGGGGGAATATGTACCATGCTGACAGTAAGCATAAAAAAGCTAGCATGGCTCTATCACTATCAGACAAAGAGATTTTAAGAAAAGGAAGTGATCAGAGTTAAAGAGACTACTTAATTAACATAAATGGGGCAATTCATAAAGAAGAAGAGCAGTATATATATAAAATATATGGACCAGATATCAAAGTTTTCAAACACAAAGAAAAACAAAACAAAGAGAAAAACAAAGATAAATCCATAATAATAGCTAAAGATTTTAACACTCTACTCTTAGTAACTGGTAAAGCAAGTTGATAACACCAGAATATTTGATGAACACTATTTGCCAATTTGACCTAGTTGACATTTATAGAGCCTGACATCCAACCACTTCATAATACATATTTTTTCCAGTGCACTAGAAATATTCACCAAGGTAGAACTTAAGATGGACAATAACACAAGTCTCTATACATTTCAAGGAAATAAATTTAAAAATTAGGAAAATTCTTTCATACCTGAATATATAATACATACTTCTCAAAAACCTATTAGTCAGAAGAAAAAATACTTATAGACATTGCCTAATATTTATAAATAACTGATAATCGGAACTTCCCTGGTGCCCCAGTGATCAAGACTCTGCACTTCCTTTGCACGGAGTTCAACCTGCAAAGGTTCAACCCCTGGTCTGCGCATTAAGATTCCACATGCCACAGGGTGTACCCCCCCAAATAAGAGTAAAAATAATTGGTAATGAAAGTATAACATATAATATTTTATAGGATACAGCTAAAGCAGTACTTAAAGGAAAAATATATTGCCTTACCAGTTAGAATTGAAGGTACTAAAATTCAAACTTAAAAATCTGAGGAAAACAAAATAAAAGTGTATAAACAAAAGAGGGAATAATAGAGATGAGTAGATATCAGTGAATAGAAATTAACAAACAGTAAAGGCAATGAATAAAACAAAAAATAGCTTCATTTAAAAGATTAATGAAATTGATAGGTAAGAGAGAAAACATAAATTTCCAATTAAAAAATTTCCAAGTGAAAAAGCAGGAGATATCCCCAGACACATGTTACACATATATTAAAAAGATAAACTAGTGTTATGAACAATCTTGTGTATATAATTTGACAGTTTTGATGGAGTTAAAAAATGCATTGAAGGACACAAATTACCAAAATTAATACAACAAAGTACAAAAGTTTATTAGCCTTATATGTGTTAGCTAAATTGAATTTGTAATTAAAACCTTTCTACCAAAAGCACCCAAGTATCACATGGATTCACTGGTAGATTTTATCAAATTTTAATAAAAAAAATAATACTAATCTTACACAAATTCCTTGAGAAAATAGAAAAGAAGGGAGTACATTGCAGTTCTTTTGATGAACCCGTCTTAATGCTAATACCATAACCAAATAAGGACATTAAAAGGACATCATTAACTAACATTTCATACAAACACAGATGCAATACTTCTTAGCAAACTATAAACAAATTTAAAGAGACAGAACATCATCATTACTAAGTGGATTATCCAAGAAACGCAAGATTGGTTTAACACTCAAAATTAATCTAATATACCAGAATTGCCAGAATAAAGAAGAAAAGAATATCATATAATGATCTCAATAAATGCAGAAAATGCATTTGCTAATTTTCATGCACAATCCTAAAAATAATCTCTTTGCCAACTAAGAATAGAAGGGATATTTTTCAATATGATAAAGAGTTCTCCCTACTATCAAGACCAAAGGAAGGATATTTCTTAATATATCTATTCAAAATTATACTGAAAGATGCAGTGAGCACAACAGGAGAAAAAGAAATAAAAGATACAAAATTCAGAAAGGAAGAAATATAGCTATCATTATTCATATATACAAAATTCTACATGTTCAGTTCAGTTCAGTTTAGTTCAGTCAGTCTGTCGTGTCTGACTCTTTGCGACCCCATGAATCGCAGCACGCCAGGCTTCCCTGTCCATCACAAACTCTCGGAGTTTACTCAAACTCATGCCCATCGAGTCGGTGATGCCATCCAGCCATCTCATCCTCTGTCATCCCCTTCTCCTCCTGCCCCCAATCCCTCCCACCATCAGGGTCTTTTCCAATGAGTTAACTCTTCACATGAGGTGGCCAAAGTACTGGAGTTTCAGCTTCAGCATCAGTCCTTCCAATGAACACCCAGAATTGATCTCCTTTAGGATGGACTGGTTGGATCCCCTTGCAGTCCAAGGGACTCTCAAGCCTAAAGAATCTCTAAATAATTAGAAATAGTAATTACTTTAGCAAAGTTACTAGAGATAGGTCAATATTGGAAAACTGTTTGCATTTTAGCAGGGATCAATTGGAAAATGAAATTTTAAAATACTATACATAATAAAATAAAAATACTTAAGGAGATAAGTGTAAGACTTCAACACTGAAAAGTATAAGAAAATATGAGAAATTAAAGAAGACCTAAGCAGTAAAGAGATATACCATGTTCATGAATTGTTCCAAGATTCAGTGCTATTAAGATAGCATACATCCCAAAACTGATTCAATGCCATACAAAGCAAAATTCCAGCAGACTTTAGTTTTTGATCAGTAAACTGAATCTAAAATTATATAGCAATCTGAAGAGCCTAGAACAACAAAAGACAATATTAAAGAAAAACAAATTTGGATGCTTACACTACCTGATTTTAAGAGAGACTATAAAGCTGTAGTAATCAAGACTTTTTGCATTGATACAAAATAGGCACATATATTAGAGGAACAAAATACAGAGCCTGGAAATTGATTTACACAACTGAGTTTTGACAAAATCTGCAAGACAGTTCAACAGGAAATGATGGTAAACAAAGGGATAGCCATACTGGCAAAAAAAAAAAAAAAGTTCAAAACCTATCTGACACCACACACAAAAATTAACTTGTGGAAGATTTTAGCTCTAAATATAAAATAAAAATCTATGAAGCTCTTAGAAATAAACTTAAAAGAATATCTTACTGACCTTCAGGTAGTCAAACATATCTTAGATATGGCATGGAAAACATAGACCATAGCCTGAGTGTTTTAGCTCAGGCGTCCATAACAAAATACCATAGAGTGGGAGGTCTATTATGTTTCATAGTTCTGGAGGCTGGAAGTCCAGGATCAGGGTGGTTAAGTTCTGATGGGAGACTTCTTCCTGACTTGTACTGAGCTCTCACATGAGAACAAAACAGAGAGAGCTCCGGTGTCTCTTCCTTTTCTTATAAGGGCACTGATTTCATCATGAGGGCCCCACCCTCATAACCACATCTGGCCCTAGTTACCATCCACAGGCCCCAATACCAATCACGTTAGGAGTTAGAGTTTCAACATATGAATGGGAGAAGGGGAGGAGTGTACAAACATTCAGTACATAGCATAGACTGAAACCAATAAATTAGACTTGATCTAAATAAAAAACTTCTGTAAACAGAAGACACTGTTAAAAATGGTACAATAAAATTCAGTCAGTAGTAAAAAGGAGTGAACTACTGATACATGCAGAAACTTCAATAAATCTCAAAGAGAGGCAGAGTAAAAGAAGTCAGCCTCTAAAGGTGACATACTGTGTGAGACCATTTGCATGGCACTCTTTTTGACAAAAATTAGAGTCACAGAGGATGGATCAGTGGTTTCTAGAGGTTAGGAGCGGGGAATGTGTAACCACAAGAGGCAGCAGTGAAACAGCTTTGTGGAGTTCTGTGTCCTGATTGTACTGGTAGTTACGTGAATCCATTCATATTTTAATAGTCAAAGAACTGTACACCAAGAGAAGTCATTTTTACTGCATGTTAATAAAAATATAAAATAATTGGTAACTAGATGGGGAGAAAAGATTTTGCAACATACCTATCTGGAAAAGAACTAGTGTTTATATTAGAAAGGCAACTCAATAAAATATGGACAAAAATTGTGAAAAAATACAAAGGAATCAATGTCAGCAGTTATCAGTGAAATGCAAATTAAAACCATACTTGACTTACTAGAAGAACTCACTAGAAGGCTTAAAATATAAGGGACAGTCAATGGTAAATGCTGGTCAGGATATGGGACAGACAGACAGTAGAGCGCTCTCATATTTCTGATTAACTGTAAAATGGTGTAACCACTTTGGAAAACAGTTTTGTAATTTCTCATGGACTAAACATACACTCTGTGACAGAAATGCTGCTCCTAGGCATTTACTCAAGGTAGATCAAAATATATGTCTGTAAAAATCTGCACAAAAATGAGCACAGCAACTTTGTTCATAAATGTCTCAAATTGGAAGCAACCAAGATATAAAATTTATGGTAGATTCATACAACAAAATGCAACTCAGAAATAAAAAATGAAAAACTATTGAAATCCACAACAAGCAGAAAAATTACAGAAATATTTGTGCTGAGGGAAAGAAGCCAGGCACGGAGTACTTTCAGTAGGATTTCATTTATATTAAGTTCTAGAATAGAATCTGCCTGCAGCCTGGGTTCGCTCTCTGGCTTTGGAAGCTCCCCTGGAGAAGGAAATGGCAACCCACTCCAGTACTCTTGCCTGGAAAATCCCATGGACGGAGGAGCCTGGTAGGCTACAGTCCATGGGGTTGCAAAGAGTCGGACACGACAGAGCAACTTCACTTTCTAGAACAGACAAAACTAACTTATGTATAGAATAGAGAACAGTGGTTGCTTGAGTGGATGAAAAGGAAAGCCCTGGCTGGAAAGGAGCAAGGAGCATGGGGAAACTTTCCGGGGTAATGGAAATCTTCTATTTCCTAGTCCTCAATAGAATGTGGATTACACCAGTGTATGCATTTGTCAGGGCTTCCCAGGTGGCGCTAGTGGTAAAGAACCTGCCTGTCAATGCAGGAGACATAGAGATGTGGGTTCGATTATCCCCGGTGGGGAAGATCCCCTGGAGGAGGGTATGGCAACCCACTCCAGTGTTCTTGCCTGGAGAATCCCATGGACAGAGGAGCCTGGTGGGCTATAGTCCATAGGATCTCAAAGAGTCGGACGCAAGTGAAGTGACTTAGCAGAGCACACATGCATTTGTCAAGATTCACCCAGCCATACACTTAATGTGTCTTTCTCTTTGTGTAAATTACTCTCTATTAAAAAACATAATATGTGCTTATTGGGAAGATGACCTTAAGAATTGAAAGTGAAGACTCTCAGTCGTGTCCAACTCTTTGCGACCCCGTGGACTGTAGCCTACCAGGCTCTTCCGTCCATGGGATTCTCCAGGCAAGAATACTGGAGTGGGTTGCCATTTCCTTCTCCAAAAGTGAAAGTGAAGACGCTGTAAGAATTGAAAGGGCTAAGCTAATAATACAATAAGTACACACACGGTGGCCTTGTCTGGACCTATCGCACCAAGGTACCCAGCCCTGAGCCGGCCCAGCAGCTCCCCAGCACCCCCTTACCTTGTCCTCACCCCTGCCCTGGTGTCATCCTTTCTGGCCACCACAAGGGATTTGGCAAACCACTCCTCCACTTTGATTTCTCTATTTGGCATCACTCCTTCACCTCAGTTGGCTCTCCTAAGGTGCTGGGAGAACAGGAAGAGGATTGGGAGGTAAGTGGAAGGAGACGGGCAGTCCTCACCTACTCCCTTGGGTTGGCATCTGACTGCCCTGAAGATGAGCTCTAAGCCCAGGTAGATGTGAAAAAGCCGGGTGGGTCCCAAGCGGTGCATGGATTCTTATGGGAACGAGTCTGCCGGGCCCAGGAGAGAGGCAGCTGCTGCTTTCCTCATGTGCCTTAGTATCTCCCTGCTTTTGTTTCCTTAAATATAAGGGTTTTTTTACCTTTAAACTCCAGAGGCTCAGAAAGATGTCCCTGTTACAGGAGCCTGCAGTTCCGAGGCTTGGCTCACCCACTGCCGGTTTCATCACACAGAACCTGTAACCGAGCCAAGACTCTTCCTTAACCCTTTGTGGGGGGCGGGGGTGGGAAGCAAAGGAGTGCTTTTTCCCTTCCGCCTTCTCCTCCTGCTCTACTGACCTTTCGTTTTGCTTTTTGCTAATGTCATTTTCACTCTTGGTTGGGCTTTCTCGACAGCAAGGAAGACTTCTTTATGAAGCCGTGGTGATAAACTAGGGTCGTGCATTCATACACACAGAGGAAACCACTTCATCAGCTCCTCCTCTAATATCAAATACCTCTAATCTCATCAAGAAAACAGCAAAACTGCAAAGTGCCCTTGTTAATCCTGTCACTTACTACCTCACTGGATTTTGAAAAATGCAGTTTAATTAGCAAAATAAAAGAACTTAATCTTTCTCCGTATTATTCACACAAGTAAAAATATATGCGTTGGCTGAAGATAAAAATAAATTGCGCAGGGCTACTAACCAAACACAGGGGTGGGGGAAGGATGAGGCTGCAGCCACCCTGATTGGAGGGAAGGAAGCAAACCCTAGGCTTTCTTAGGGCCTCATAAAAACAGCACTCCATTCTTCATAAATATCTCACACATACTTAATATAAAGAAGAACAATTTTTAGGCCAAAAGGTGTTCTAGCATACAGGAATGTACGCCCTTTATTGCAGATTGCAGGCTTTGTAAACATGCAGTAGGGTTCAGCAAAGCTGATGCCGTGGATTTTAATAAAAATTGTACCAGTCAGGAGTGGGAATTTTCCCCAACAATTACTTTTAAAAAGGAATTAAAATCCCATGTTAAAAGACGATTGTGACAAGATAGAAAAAACACAATATCTTTTTTTTTTTTTTTGGTCTTTCCTTTTTAACTCGAGCCACCTCTACCCTCTTACATATTCATAAAATGTATACAGAGCTAATTTTGAATGTGCCCTTTATGACTATGTCACAGTCGTAATATCACCATGTTCCGAAGGCATAATTAAAGATTTACCTAGATTTATGAGACTTTATCATTATCAATAGGGTTAAGGAATGCCGGGGAGACACATTGTTGGAAGATTCTGCTCAGCAGTTTCTTGAGCAATGAGAGTCCCGGTATTACTTTAGTGCTTAAAAAAATGACTGTTCGGCACTAATATATAGCCCTTTATTAGAAAGGGAACACCAAAGACACTTCAGTCAAAACACTTCAGTGGCTTACCCATCTCTTCCTTTCGGGGGATGGAATCGGCAAGAAAGCAAAACATCTGGCTCATGGAATTGTGTGAGATGGAAGCATCAGCTCCCCACAGCGGTAGGTAGCTGACGCCTCAGATTCCCTTAATAAACACTGAGCCATATTAAGGTGGACCAATGTGCCTCAGAACACTAGGATACATTTTACATTGATCATCACCCTCCAGAAGCCAGGGGCTGCCTGGCTCTTTGCCATTAGCATTTACTCAGGTTCAGTTCAGTTCAGTCATTCAGTCATGTCCTACTCTTTGTGACCCCATGGACTGCACCACTCCAGGCTTCCCTGTCCATCACCAACTCCTGGAGCTTGCTCAAACTCATGTCCATCGAGTCGGTGATGCCATCCAGCCATCTCATCCTCTGTCGTCCCCTTCTCCTCCTGCCCTCAATCTTTCCCAGCATCAGGGTCTTTTCCAGTGAGTCAGTTCTTCACATCAGGTAGTCAAAATATTGGAGTTTAAGCTTCAGCATCAGTCCTTCCAATGAATATTCAGGACTGACTCCCTTTGGTTGGACTGGTTGGATCTCCTTGCAGCCCAAGGGACTCTTGAGAGTCTTCTCTAACACCACAGTTCAAAAGCATCAATTCTTCAGTGCTCAACTTTCTTTGTAGTCCAACTCTCACATCCCTACATGACTACTGGAAAAAACATAGCTTTGACTAGATGGACCTTTGTTGGCATAGTAATGTCTCTGCTTTTTAATATGCTGTCTAGGTGGGTCATAGTTTTTCTTCCAAGGAGCAACCATGTTTTAATTTCCTGGCTGCAGTCACCATCTGCAGTGATTTTGGAGACCAAGAAAATTAGTCAGGTAGGAGCACCCTATGCACACCTGCTTCCCTACCTGCCATCCTTCTGCAGCTTTCTAGGTTTAGAACCAGGTGGTTCTGTGGAAAGCAAGTTGCAGCAGCAATCTCAGCAATGAGGTTTTCTTTTTATATCTAGATATTTCATTTTCCTGTTCTTGGAGCAATCTCCATTCAGAGCAGGACAAGCCACAGAATTGCATTTCTCAGGCATCATACTTTTCACAAGGTAAGTGAGCATGCCCGGGCCCCGTGGCCTGGCACCCAGTCCTCGGGCTGGGTAAGGAAAAGGCATGTGTTGAACAGGCTGTCATTATGACTCTGGTGCCACCTAGAATGTTCTGTCTTCTATTGGTCTCTGCAAACCGTGCTTCCTTCTTCCTAGTTCCTCCTGGTATTACTCAGTGTTTGATTCTCCAGGGAAATGGAACCAATAGAATGTATTTAGGTAGTAGTATATGCATTCACACATACATACACAGGTTTATTTTAAGGCATTTGCTCATGAGATTGTGCAGGCTGGCAAGTCCAAAATCTGCAGAGTAGAGGCTGGAGACTCAGGGAAGAGCTGATGTTGTAGTGCAAGTGCAAAGCCAGTCTGCTGGCAAAATTCCTGATTCCTTGGGGGCTGTCTGTCTTCATTAAGGCCTTTAAATGATTGGATGGAGACCATTCACACTATGAAGGACAATTTGCTTTACTCAAAGTCTGCTTATTTAAATGTTAATCTCATTAAAAAATACCTTCACAGCAACATCCAAATGTGTTTGATAAAATACCTGGGTCCCATGGCCTAGCCAAGTTGACACAATAGTAACTATTATACTCCCCGTCTTAGAGCCATGAGTTTCACTTCCATGGTAAACGGTCCTGCATGAAGTAGATTGTTACACATGCATGACTTGTCTAAGAAATAAACTGATCTTCCACTATCATATCCAACACATGGTGGTCCTGCCATAGTTTGAATTAAAGCAAACTTCTCTTAATTCTGAAGAGAAGGTAAAAAGTGCTTGTCCTTACAAGCAAAACCCACCGTCTCTTTTCTCCTTTAGAGGACCTCTGCTTGACTCTGCTTCCCTTGGAAATACCTGGAATGAGTCTCCTGGGTTGGAGGGGGCATTCAGGGTCAATCCTCAGGTCCTTTGTAGGATTCCTCTTGTCGGCTGTGCACTCTCTTGTAACCTGTAATTCAGCAATGTTGTATGTACATTTAAATAAGGAAAGGGACAAGTGTCTTCACCCATCTCCAGGTAGGCTTTAGTTGGATACAGCTGAGAGGAGATTCAAGACGATTGCCTGGGTGACTCAGTCCTCCCTGGAATGGGGGTCCTTTGGTCTTGAATTTGGCAAATGACCCCCTGCATTCTCCACTTGGACTGGATACCCAGCACTAGTGCAGGTGTGACTATTTGGGAAGGTGTTTACCCGTTTTGAACCCAGGCCCCTTTAAATACCTACTGAGAAGCCCTTTACATCTGAGGTTCTTGCTTAGACTGTGGGCAGAGACTAATGGTGCTGGCACAAGGGTTTTTGCCAAGTTCATATTCCACACTCAGTGGGTTAAAAATGATTATCTTTATTTGCACCATGTGGCTATCAAGACTCATTGAATGCACAAAATAGCGATGATGGTCTGGAGTGGTACTGAAAGACTGAATTTGCCTGTAGTGAAGGCGTTGACAGAAACTGGAGCATTGGTCACTCTGGCCAGAGCTCCAGCTCCTTCTGTCTTATGTTGGGGGTCTGGCATGTAGCTGCCCACTTGGCCTGGCTCCTCATCAACGCTAATTAGCATTGAGCATCCGTAGTGAGGTGGCCAGTGTTTCACTTGATGGAGTTGTGAAGAATTAGTAAAATAAATAAATAACTAGGAAGCAGACATGGCAACCTCAAAAATGTCCGGGCCTGGGTGTCTAGCCCCACCTCCTCACATCCTCTTCCTCATTGCACTTCTCCTGTCAGTGGGCACATCAACGAAACACAAGTTCTGCTAGTGCAGATCCATCCAGGTGGTTAAGCCTATACCTCCTGCCTACATGGCACCCATCCTAGTGGCTGATACCAGTCTAGCTCCTTGGAGGCACACTGGCTTCCTGTTCTCACTCCCCAAGCTGCTCAAAGGGCTCCCACCCAGCCTGATCCCAGCCACCACAGAGAGTTTCTAAAGAAAAAGCTCTCAGACAAGGTCACTTCCCTCCCTGCCCCAGGAGGGCCAGCTCCCCATACAAATGGCATGGTCCGGGTAACAATACCAGTGTCTGAACACAGAATTCACCCTGCTCCCCTTTGCTGAAGTTCTTACAAATCTGCTGCCCAGGTGGTAAAGAAAAGCCTAGAAGCTATAGAATGCTAGGTGTGTTTCCTCTCTTTAGGTGGTAATCACTCTAAATGATGACACTTCCTTGTTCTAAAAAAGTGGCTATTATCCTTGGAAGATAAACTAGGACAAGATGTGAGAATGCAGTGCTGATCTGGTAGGTTCTTTAAAACCTGGTAAGTGTCTCCAAATCTCTTCTGTATGGTTAGTTAAAGCTTCAGTATCAAACTGAAGACCCTCACGTCCTGCCAGGTCATCTCTCACCTTAATGAGCTCTGGGAATGTGAGAATCTGAGATTCTACTTAGTAACCCTCCAAGCAGATACTTATGTACACTTTCCATAGAGTGAAATTAGCAGGTGAATTGACAAGAGATGACACAGCTCAATGTATTTTTTTTAATTGCTTGCCTTTATCAGTCTACTCGAGCAGGTTGTGGTAGAATATACAGAATCACACACCAGCCCCAATAAGGACCTCTGTACAGGGGAATGGTCAGATAAAAGGAAGGCCCCAGCATTAGGAAAATGGCCTGACCACAGTTATCATCAAAGCAACAGAAATTCTGTCAAAGCGTCCAGCTCTCACTTTCAATATCTCGCACGTGTAAAAGAAGGAACATCTGTGGCATGCACAGCAATATGTTTTAGCAACGTTTTTTGAGACCAAAATTAACATGAGCAGGAAGACAGGTTTGTGTTTCTCTGTATTTTCACTTATTAATACAACAATCCGAAGGTGATTAGCAATTCTGAGCTATGTTGGGCTGTGGGTTTCCATGTGCAGTATTGAGATGTAGAACAAACATCCTCACTCTAAGCGCAGAGTTTGGACTTGGGTAAGTTTTAGGGAACTGAACAGGCTTGTAAAGCTTGGATGTTTTTCAGTTCATGCTTCAACACAAGGAAATAGGCACCGGAGAAGACAGAAATGCCACAGTGCCACTGTGTTGGCCCTTCTCCAATATGTGCTGAGTGCCTGAGATGGGCCAGGAGAGCAGGTCTCAGTCCAGACCTAACTTTCCACATCCTGTTGTCACAGAGTCTTTCTTTATTCATTTGCTCATTCATTCATTCACTGATTCATCATCATTGGCTTTGCAATTTTTAAGTGGTAGGCAGTCTACTTAGACACTGTCAAGCCCTGGCTTTCAGTGATAATCAGGCATCAAACTTACTTAGAGAAATTCACAGAGAAGTAAGGAAGATGAGCAAATCCACATTTAATTAAAATACAAGTCACTAGGATCAGGTGCTTTGCCAAATCATGTGTTTTGGGGGAGGTCCAAGGGAGCAGAGGAAAATTCTGGCTATTGATCCATGTATGGATCTCCCAAGTCTCTGAGAATTTCTACTATGCTATCTTACTGGGCTGGTGTGAAGCTTGAAAGCCCTTAGAACAGTGAGTGGTTATATAGAAACATAAAAATTCTTTACTATCATTGTAATCTCCATCACCATCACCATCATCACTATCATAATCCCTAGCACCATCGTCACCACCATCTCTGCCGTCACCACATTATCACTGCCACCATCATCACCAAAACCCTCACTGTTAACTGCCACCATTATCACCATCACGCTCATCGTCATCATCATCATTATCACTAGCACTGACGTCACCACCATCTCTGCCCTAACCACACTGTCAATGCCACCATCATCATCACAATTACTACCACCATCAGCAACAGCACCATCACACCATTATCATCATTTTTGCCACCAGCTTCATCATCAGGCAGGATTCTCTGTTTGCCTCTCCAGACCTACACCCCGTTCTTCTCTTCCTGCTCTGTACTCCAGGAAACTGATCCATATGGACTTCATCCACAGGCTCCCACGCGCTCTGATTTCCAGCTGGGAAAGGACATTGGAGAGCCCACAAGAGAATGAGGGCAGTTGGCAGTTATTGCCGTGACTGTCTCCCTTCTGAGGCCTAGGTTGAGAGTGGTGGCATTCCTCTGCTGAAGGCCACAGTTCCCATCAGATGGCTCTCTCCCACTGCTGGAGACCTCTGGGTCTGGAGATGGCGCTTTCCTTGACCCTTCAGGCTTTGAAGTGGTACTGGTAATGACTGTTCACTGCTGCCAGTCCTTGGGTGCCTTTCCATTCCTGAGTGTTTTCTTTTACTCCCTCCCCACACTGTTGTGAGTGGTCTTGTCATTAAACTCTCCCTAGCCACTCTGGGGTGTGACCTAGATTTCCTGCCAGGACTCTGACCATCCAGTCAGTTTCCAGTCCCTGAGTCATGTCAGACTCTTTGCAACCCCATGGAATAAAGCATGCCAGGCTTCCCTGTCCTTCACTATCTCCCAGAGCTCACCCAAACTCATGACCATTAAGTTGATGATGCCATCCAACCATCTCATCCTTGGCCACTCCCCATCTCCTCCTGTCCTCGATCTTTCCCAGCATCAGGGTCTTTTCCAATGAGTCAGTTCTTTGCATCAGATGGTCAAAGTATTGGAGTTTCAGCTTCAGCATCAGTCCTTCCAATGAATATTCAGGACTGATTTCCTTCAGGATTGACTGGTTTGATCTCATTGAAGTCCAAGGAACTCTTGAGAGTCTTCTGCATCAGACTTATGGGCCTTTGTTGGCAAAGGTCTGTCTGTGCTTTTTAATATGCTGTCTAGGTTTGCCATAACTTTTCTTCCAAGGAGCAAATCTCTTTTCATTTCAAGGCCACGGTCACCATCCTCAGTGATTTCGGAGCCCAAGAAAATAAAGTCTGTCACTGTTTCCATTTTTTCCCCATCTATTTGCCATGAAGTGATGGGATTGGATGCCATGATCTTAGTTTTTTGAATGTTGAGTTTTAAGCCAGTTTTTTCACTCTCTTCTTTAGGACCATGTAATCCCCAACAAGTGCTGTTACCAGGGTCTCCCCAAGCAAGGTTCTTATTGTGCTTATCAGCCGCTGCTTCTAAATCCCCATCACCACTTTTCCCAAGACACAAAGTGCACACGTCTTTAGCAAGCTTTCAGTTATTGACACTTAAAGCTCAAGTATCCAGTGGTTGCATCCTGTGGGACTCAGTTCAAGCAATGTCCCTTAGAAGAGACATCACTCCCCTCTCGTTTTTTACAGCTTTATCCTCCAAGATCCAGATGACAACTCAGATAACACCTCTCACCCCAGAACATAATTTCCTTCTGTACTTGCCCCATGCCCCACAAGTCCCTGTAGAGAAGGGATTTGTGTCACCCTCACTCCAGCACTTCAGAAGGAACATTCTCGATGTATCTTTGTGGTATGCAGGCATGAAGGAGGGGATGGACAAGGAGCAACTGGCAATGTCCCCGGAGAACTCCTTCCACTACTGCTGGTGCCAGTGACCAGGCAGTGCTGACAGCTCTCCCTGCAAACGGTTCCATCACCCATCTTAGCACCCTAGAGGGATCAGGAACATTTATCCAATTAAACAAAAGGAATAATCATTGATTAGATACTCTTTGCTACACCCTGAGCTATGGATCTTCATATGCTGTTTTCCCTAATATGCAGAATAATCCTGCTGTGAACTGGTGTGATGTGGAAACTGAAGCAGGAACAGGATTAGCCTCAGGCCTATTAGACTCCATGAACCTCCATGCCGGTCACCAAGGCGAGGTCCACAGTGCTCCGTTACACAAGAGTGTTCACAGTGCTCCCAGTCGGTGTGGCGCACCTAAGCAGAATGACCAGAGCCTCTAGACGTCGGTTCCATTATAATCAGGAACATAGATATTTCTGCTCTGTCCCCACTATCCACCTGTCCCATGCATCCAATGGGGCAATGCCAGCACCTGGCCCAACAGTGGCCATGAGCATCCAATGAGATTTGCCTGCCCAGAGACCCAAGGTATTCAATAATAGCTGTGGTAGACAGAAAAGTACATCTCCCTCAAAATATATTTGCTTTCTAACCCCTGGAACCTGTGAATATTGCCACATGTGGGATTTTGAAAGGAGAGGCTTAGCCTAGATTACCCAGGTGGGTCCTAAATGTGATCATGTGTATCCTTATAAGAGAAATGCAGAGGGAATTAGACCTAACAGCACACAGCACAGAAGGGATGTATAGACAGACCAGAGATGGGAGTGACATGACTACAAATCAAGGGATGCTGTGATTGACAGCAGCTGCCAGCGGCTGGAAGAGGCAAGGGGTGTGTATTCCCTGAGAGCCCCCAAGGGAACATAGCCCCGATGATACCCTGACTCCAGACTTCTGGCCTCCGAAACTGTGAGAGAATACATTTCTCTTGTTTAAGTCACCAAGTTTGTAGTAATTTGTTAGAGCAGCCCCAGGAAAACTAATACGATGGCCTGCTAAATACTCTCGGCATTCCTGTAACTATCTGGCCCTAGGCACTGGGTCTGCAGAGGGGAGGACACAAGAATGAGGCACAGGCCGTGCCCTAGGGGACCTGCCTGCGATCCAGAGCCCGTGTCAGGATGCTTATGTTAGGGACAAGGACAAGGGCCTTGCTTCCTGCCCCCTCCCTCCCCCCTGCCACCCCCTAGCCTGTTATCTACCCACAGGAGGCTGAAATTTTGCATAACGACTTTCTTCACCCACCCCATCACTTTAGGAGATGTGCCAAATTTTGGCAGCTCTAGGGAACCAAGCAGTCTTCCTGGGTGGCTCAGACAGTAAAGAACCCGACTGCAATGCAGGAGACACAGGTTGAATCTAAGGGTGGGGAAGATGCCCTGGAGGAGGGCACGGCAACCCATTCCAGTGTTCTTGCCTGGAGAATCCCATGGACAGAGGAGCCTGGTGGGCTTGAGTCCATGGGGTTGCAAAGAGTCTGACGACTGAAGCAACATCACAAGTGCATGAAGGGAGACAATATCTGTGGGGCCCAAATCCCAGGGTCCCAACAAACCCAGCTCCTCCCTGCTGATCAGGCTTCCTGGAGGGCGGTGTGGGGAGGTGGGAACATGGGTGGCTGCGGAGCTGGAGGCAGTGTGCCCTGCTGTAGCACTGTGCCTCCAGTCCTTTCTGTCCCAGAATGAGGGTACGCAGGATGCAAATAGATTTGGGGCCTTACAGAAGGCATGACTTTTATTCCTTCTTGATTTATAGAAAATACCAGTCATTTCCACATACTGGAACTGAGCCTGGGCTGGGTGTGAAGGCTTCCTTGTCAAGTGCCTTTGTGGCTACCCCAGTGGGAACTGCTAAATAGACAACTGGTAGTCGTGGAGGGGTGTGGTGGGCACCCAGGGCCTGTGGAGGAGAGAGCTGGGCCATATAAAAGAGGCTGCTTTAGGAGGAGAGAGCTTGGGTTTCAGGTAGTGAAGAGGAGGGTGGTTTCCCTGCCTGAGGTTCCCTACATTAGGGGGTCCAGAGGGTGGGGTCTGGGGGTTCACAGGGTGCAGGAAACTTGGCAGACACATGTACAGGCTATGAGGGCGCCACATGCAGGACCCCAGAGTGCCCAGCAGGCAGCGTGTACCCAGGAAGGGAGTCAGTGCTCTGACAAGAGTGGAGCTAGGGCTGTGGGCAGCCATGGCCTCAACTTCCACGAGGGATGAACCGGCTAGGAAGCACTGACCTAACTGCTTCTGTCATCAAGTCAGCCGGTGCCTGTCAGCCACTGGAACTTCAAATTTGATCTGGCCAGCATGGCCAGGCGCTGCCAAGGTGGTTTGAAGTGGATTTGGACTGCTCTGAAAGCTGTCTCCGGCAATGAAACAGACAGTCTCCAAGCTTAGTGGGCTGCAGGAGCTGCCAGCACCATTCTCAGATGGGGGAAGGGGAGGAGAGGGACTCCTGGCAGTACCCACAGGGCTTGTCCCTGGACCATGCCAGGCCTAGGGTATCCCCAGCAGACACCATGTTTCACGCCAAAGGCTGCAATGCCAGGAGGTCCCAGAGTCTGCCCAGTGATGAGCAGGCAGAGGAGTCTGTGCTCTGAGCAGGGTCTGGGTGGGGAGCAAACTTGAGTTTAAATTTTGGTTGTGATCCTTTCTCATGAACACCACCTCTCTTGTCTCCAAGCCTCAGGTTCCCAACCTGGAAAATGGGGATCATACTAATTCTCTCAGCAGTCCAGCAAGAGAAGGGCTACCTGGGGTCATCTGTTGTAGGCCCTGGGCTGAGGGCCTCGCCGGCTCTGGGAGCTCCCACAGTCACCCTCACTTCCCAGCTGTCCTTTTATTTATTCACTCAACATGTAATTAATTAGTAAACACCTATCTTGACTTAGGCACTGGGGCTAGGGCTGTAAACAAGAAGGATGAGGTCTGTGCCCTTGAAGACCTTCTATTCTCGTGGGAGAGAACAGACAATGAACAACTGACAATGGACAAGGTCATTTCAGACAACTGAACGTCTATATTAACACCTAGGAAGAAAATGGAGTGAAGTATCAAGGAAGAAGGAGCGTCTGGCTAGGCAGCGTCCTGCACTAACCCCAAGGTGTCATTACATGGACCCTGGGGAGAGGGGGTACAGCAGCAGCCCCTGGGCTTGTACAATTAATGCAGCGGCTCCAACGGTGGTCAGGGAACCTCTCTCAAGAGATGAACTGAATAAAACTCTAGAGGAAGAGAAATAGAGCCAGAGAAATGTCTGGAGGTGGGAGTGACCTTGACAAGGGCAAAGTGGCTAGGCAGAGTGAGTGAGGATGGAGAGGAAGTTGCAGGTGGGGGCTGGACGCGTGGTCATGGTGGCCGAGCTTGGGTTTCATCTTAAGTGCAGCCAAAATGCATCACAGAGCCGGAAACAGGGGCGTCACGGTCTGATTTATGCTCTCAAAGCCGCAAAGCACCACTGACATCACCACTGTCATCACTCCTCTCCTCCAGCTCCCAGCAGCCCACCCTAAGGCCTTAGCTCCTCCCACTCTTCCCAACCCCAAGTCATTTTTAGAAATGCTTAAATTGAATTACAAGATGCCTGCAGTCATCCATCTTGTAACTACATCGTGGTCCATTTATCCCCCACACCCGCCCTCCTGAGGATGGACTTTTGATGGTTTCCTGTTTGTGATTATGTTTAGTGCGGCTGGCACTTGTGCGTGAGCTGACCAGGTGCCGCCCTGCAGGTGGAGTAGTGGAGCACACACAGGGGTGAGAGTGCAAAACGGTTTTCCTGAGTGGTTGTACCAGTCCCCACTTCCACCAGCAGGGCCGAGAGCTTTGTTGGCTCTCCATGCTCCTCAACCCCTGGCTCTTTTCATCTTTTCTGGTTTTGCCATTTTGTGTGCTGATATTTCATTGTGGTTTTTATTTACATTTCCTGATGGTTACAAGGTCCAGCACCTATTTGCATGTTCACTGGTTACTTGGATATCCACTTCTGTAAAGGGTCTCTTTACATCTTTTTCTATTTTTCTTTTGAGTTGTTTCTTACTGACTTGTCTGTGTTCTTTTTCAGCTTGATGCTCCAGAGTAACTTCAAAAAGTTAGAGGCTTCATCATCAACTCCCACAGCTGTGTCCACCATCCTTCCCCTGACCCCACATCCTTAGGCCTGTTGGGATCTAGGGAATTTCTGTATTGAATCCAGATAGGGCCAGCTCCTAGCCATTCCTTGGAGTAGGTTATTCTCAACACCGGCTCTTGCCTTGGTCCCTGTCTGGAGAGCCATCTCCTTTCACCTCCCATATAAATTGACTCAAGGGCTCTGGTCCCAGAATTGTGCCCACGTTGAGCTCTGCAGACCCAGGTCACAGTCCCTCTTGTCCCAGAGTGGGCCTCTTTCCCCTTGTAGGGTTCCTCCCATGATCATAGGTTCCTATGGGTAGGGCTGGGTCTCCATCTTCTTGATTCCCAGAGCAGAACCTTCCCAAGGTCTGATCACTGAGTCAGGCTGGCTACAGACAGGGGCCAGGCCCCTCGTTCTCGGACAAGAAGCAGGAGGAAAGGCACTGACCACCATGCAGTGGCTCCTAACCTGTCCCCAGCAGGAGCCACCCCTGCCCAGAAGGAGAGGGTGTGGAAGCAATTTGCTCGAGGCCAGTGTCTCTGTGCTCTGGCCCCTCCCTGCCTACCCAGGGCCCAAGTAGTTGTCCCCTCCCAGTGACCCCACCCAGAAAGGCCTGTCCTGTCTCTGAGACTCTGATCAAATGCTGACTACACAGTTCAGCCCCTCTAGAACCTCACTGCAGAGAGAACCCCTGAGGAAGATACTGCAAACACTGTCTCTAAAACCAATCATGCTATCTAAGATTTATTAAAAAAAATCCCATGACAACTTGGGAAAGATGATTTTAGCTTAAGTCATATGTGGGGCATTTTTCTTTGCCGTTTTGATAACATTTATGCACATAACATTTAACACTTGAAGACAGCTTCTCTTTTCATTTTTCATTAAAATCAATCAACAAAACACAGAACTCCATGTGCCCATGGGAATGCTGATGTAAGAACTCTGGCAGAGGGTTGTTTGTGTCTATAGGACTCTGCCCTCCTAACTGTCTCAGTCTGGGCCTCTGGAGGTGGCCTTGCCATTGTGATGAACTGGGCCCACCCGGCTCCTGTGTCCTCAGACAAATGGCCGCCCAGAGTTGGAATGAGAACACGAGTTTGTTTCCAGTCTTGCTGCCCCCTTACTTTCCCAGAGAAGCCCAGCCCAGGACCCACCCTGCTCTGGGCTTTGATTTGTTGCATTGGCTCATAGTCAGCGGGGTCAGGTCAGGAGATGTTTTACTCCAGATTAAAAATAAAAGCCAGAATGCATGCAGGGGGATTTGGCTGTCAGAGATAGATTTCTGTTTCTTCCCATAAGGTTTGATCTCATCCCATCCACTTCCTCCCCAGTCCCTCACCCTAGTCCCATGCAGTCTTCCTCAGGCTCCTTCTGTTTCTCATCAAGCACCATCATCTCTCTTCACCAACATTACCTGGCCTCAGAGAAATTCCATGCCTCTCTTTCCTAAAACTCAAATCACATGTGCAATTAGTTTTCCTTCATTTATTCACTTATTCATTTGTTCAACAAACTGCTGGCAGAGATTATCTTCTCACAGGGAAGACAAGCACATAGATAGATAGAGAAACAACCAAAAACTAAGATAATCTCATAAAATGACAAAAGCAATCGGGACAAAGCAGGTGTAATGGTTAATTTTATGTGTGCACCTTGGGGCACCCTGACATGTTATTCTGGGTGTGTCTGTAGGGGTGTTTTGGATGAGATTAACATTTGAATCAGTAGACTGAACAAAGCAGATTGCCCTTCCCAATGTGGGTGGGCCTCATTCAATCAGTTGAAGGCCCAAATAGAAGGAAAGAGCTGATTGTCTCAAGAGTAAGAGGGAACTCCTCCTGCCTGAATGCATTATCTGGGGCATCATTTTTTCCAGCCTTCACATTGGAACTGAAACATCTGCCCCTCTTGGATCCTAGGCCTGCTAGCTTTCAGAGAGGAGCTTAAACCATCAGCTTTCTTGGTTTTCTAGCTTAATGACTATTGACCTTAGGACTTCTCAGTTTCTGTAATCATATGAGCCAATTCTTTATAAGAAACCTCTTTCTCTTTTTATATGCACCTTATTGGTTCTATTTATCTGAGAATCCTGACTAATGCAACAGATATATGATCCAATTGGAGAGGATACTTGAGCTAATGGGGAAAAAGAGCAAACTGTTCAAATGTGGGGGAAGGATGCTCTAGGAATAAGGAATCACATGTGCAAAGGCTCTGAGGTAGGAACAGATTTGTTGTATTCAAGAAACATGCAAAAATAAAATAAAAAAAATATCCATCTAGCACTTGAATTTCTTCATACGAACTTTTCCTTATCTGAGATGTAGGTGATATGTTCTTAATTTGACTTCATTTTTAATATGCTGTATTTAGTTGTATTAGTTCAGTACTCTAGGTAAATACATGGCAATTTAAATCATGTAAATGTAAATGTAGACTTGTTTTCACAACAAACAAGGTTGTCAGGGATTCCTTGTTTTCAAAGTAGTGTGTTTTAATTAAATGAAATCTTGGAGTCATCTCATCTCCTTTCTGTCTCTTGGACCCCACCATTTAATCTATTAAAGTGCATTGGATTGTCCTTTAAAATTTTTCCACATTTAGAATATTCTCATATCCACTGCGACCAGTCCAGATATGTGTACTAGTCTCCTCACAGGTCGTATATTCATCCCAGTTAACTCAAAATCATGTTTTTCCTTTTAAAATGTGAATTAGATAATACTACTCCTTTGATCAAAATCTTCTAAAGCTTCCTCATTTCATCCAATTGTAAGCCAAAATCATTATGGTGGCCCACAAGGCTCTATGTATTCTGGCTTCTATTGCTTTCTGACTCTGTCTCCAACTTTTCTCCAATACCTCTCTGGACCCATTGACCTGCTGCTGGGCCTGGAACTTGAAAGACTCACTTCTGTCCCAGGGCATTTGTACCTCTGCCTGGAACTTTTCCCCCTATATATCCATGGCTCTCTTCCTCTCCTACTAGAAATCTTTGCTTATAATTCACCTTCTCGATGAGACCCACTTTGACCATCTATCTAGATGACAGCTGCTCACTTCATCCCAGATCTTCTGAGACATCTTTTTTTGCTTTCTCCTTTTGTCCATGTGGATACTTCTGAAACGCTCTTTCATTTATATGTTTATCATGCTTTTTATTATTGTCTTTCTACTAGAATGAAAAAGGACAGAGGTTTTTTTTTTTGTTTTTCCCAGTTTTGTTCATTGATGACATATGGTAGGTGCTCAAGATTACAAGGTTCACTGGAGGCACACTTGCCTGTGCACTCCTTGAGCATGTGTGAATTTCATGTTTTGCATTTCAGACTGTGTGAAAGTTAAGGTAACAAAGCATCAGAGTGTGCAGAGGAGATTGGAGCTATTGTTACTGCTGCCTCCACTACTACCAACTAACTTTGAATGCCTGCTACATGCCAGCTATTACACTCAGCTGTTGCCTCTTTAAATTTCAGAACCATCCTATGACACAGACAGTGTTATCACCTCACCTTATAGACAAGGAAACAGAAGCATAGAGAGGATAAACAACCTGCCTGCAGTCAATAAGTTAATGTTCTGTGTAGCCAAGCTTCAACCCAAGAAGTCTGGTTTCACATCTCTGTCCTAGTCCTGGTCTGTCACCTTTCCATGGATACCATGATACTGAAGGATCTGACTGTATAGGATGTGGGATATGGATCTCTTTGAACCTATTTCCCCCAGCCAGAACAACTTCCTGAGGTCTTCAATAGTGGCCATTGTTGTCTCTGTCTGGTGAAGAGCAAAGTTTGATGGTCACTAGAAGGAAGAGGGAAATGTATGGAGTAGAATGGACAGAGTTCTGATGAAAGGTCTTCTTAATGATTAAATCACTTTTGTTCTGGTCCTAGCACTTAAGCCCCTCACCCCACACAATCTGTACCACTCCTGTAGGGAATATATAGCCTTATGTATCCTTTGGATAAATGCCTTTCAAAGGCCTTTACACCTTCTCTCTCTCTGAGGTTTGGAGCAGGAGAATGGAAGACAGGTAACAGGGCTCAGCAGGATGCAGGAAGAGCAACTCGGCATCTGATTATCTCCTGCACCTCTCCTGGCAGCTCGTGGTCCATTTATGCAAGTACTTTTTCCTACCCCATGTAAATCTTCTCATTTAGATGTGTTATACCTAAATTCCCTCTCTAAAGAATTTTTATTCTGAGAAACAAGTTGATTTCTCTATTGAAGGGTTCCACTGTAATTAAACTGATTGCTGAAA
This sequence comes from Dama dama, assembly GCF_033118175.1. NCBI lineage: Eukaryota > Metazoa > Chordata > Mammalia > Artiodactyla > Cervidae > Dama > Dama dama. The sequence goes on along the minus strand of NC_083684.1, from coordinate 46,661,777 downwards.
AAGACATCATTCTTCTTTTAATAAGGCAATTTGCATACTCAATAACTTCAGCCTCACTTGCTGAAAGACAGTTTGAAAGTTTGTTTGTATATTCTCTCACTCAACTGTTTTCCGATTGCCTTACCTCGTTTCCAGTAACATGGTGATAATTAAAGGGAAAATACAAGAGAAAATTTCTTTTAATAAAAAAAAATTATGTTGTTTCAAAACATGGTACAATTAATAGACAACAGGGAGGGCTCCTGTAGGAGAATATTTTTAAAAAATCAGATATTTTGTAGGTTACTTGCTTTGCTGTTCATAAACTGAATCCTCCAGTTTGACTGGAGTTGGAGACAGAAACATGGAGCCCAAAGTATGGCAGGAAGTGCGAACAGGAGGTGCAAGGGCTGAGAGCTGAGTTGATATGGGACACTCACTCCAGCTACAGGAGGAATGGCTTAGATAAAAATCACATTTGTTACAGACTGAATGTTCGTGTCCCCCAAACTCATACATTGAAACCCCAACCCCGTCTCAGTACAGGCTAGGACCTGGGACCCTTTGCTACAGTGCTGCAGAGCTTGCATCTGGACACACCTCTCCTTAAGCAACAAAATCCAACGAAACTATATGGGGCTAAAAATAACTGTGTACATACTCATTTAGGGCAAGTTCTGGACAAAAAGATACAAAAGACCCCAAAACACCCAATTATCACTTCTAAAGATCTGGGAGCAAAAGCAGGGTACTACACATGCACCCTGAACACAAAAACACCAAAGAGGTAGGCAAAACACCTAGGTCACATCTCCAGCTGGACCCCTGGACACACCTCTAGCTTCACCCTATATGAGAAACCATATAATCCCTACTCCCCACTTAGGGAGGGAGCAAAGGAACCTGTTTCTTGTTCTCACTCTCCCCTACTGCAACAGTGGCCCCAGTAAAGCCTTGCCTGAATTTCTTGTCTGGCCTCTAGTCCATTTCTACTGACCGGGGAAGTCCAAGAACCCTGTGAGGTATCAGTATCTGGAATTGGGGTGGTTGGATGGTAATTAGGGCTAAGATCTGTTTCTTTAACTTTTATATTATAGTGCTTTTGCTATGAGTTAAGAATGTTACCTTAGCCTAACTATATGGATAGCCCATTCTTAAGCCTCTGATTTTTAAAGGTATAACACTTCTATTCACCCAGAGATGACAAGTGGCAAAACAGAGAATACCATTTGTCTTGTTGGAAGCTTCTAGGAACACTGTGATCTGACTTATGTGGACATCTGCAAAAATAAAGGATTTCAGCATCAAGAAGTTTATAGCAACCAAATATACACTCTCCCTTTTTAGTATAAAAGAAGTCTGAAAAGATGGTTCTTTGGGACACAAGTCCACCATCTTCTTGGTCGGCTGGATTTCTGAATAAAGTTGCTATTCCCTGCACCAACAACTCATCTCTCCATTTATTGTCCTATTGTATGGCAAGAGCTGTATGAGCTTGGACTCAGTAACAAAATGAGGTCATTAAATAAGAGACAATAAATGTCTGTGTAAGCCATCCAGTATATAGTATTTTGTTATGGCAAAATAACCATCATCAGCTTTGCCTCCACTCAGCTATGGTGACGGCTTCCTATGTGGTACAGTAGTAAAGAAACTGCCTGCCAGTGTGTGTTTGATCCCTGGGTCAAGAACATTCCCTGGAGGAGGAAATAGCAGCCCACTCCAGGATTCTCTCCTGGGAAATCCTATGGACAGAAGAGCCTGGCAGACCACAGTCCATGGGGTTGCAAGAGTTGGACATGACCTCGTGAATGAGCACACACACATACACGGCTATGGTGACCTCTCTTGAACCTGCAGTCCTGGATTTAAAGTACTCCCAGCTTCCCAAACATTCATACCATCTCCCATTCTGCTTGCTTGTCCTTCACCAGTCCCAAATGGTGACCCACTTGCCATGGACATCATATTGTGATACCAGCAGTATGTGGTTAAGGACAAAGCTTCCATCAGCCGATTTCTCCCCATGGAAATCCTCTGCTGTTGTGATGTGTGAAGTCACTGCCCTGGAATAAAATGCAAGATACTTCTGGGGAAGCGTGCACTCTTACAGGCAAATTCTGGCTGTTTCTACTGTCTTTTGAACTTAGCATACAGCTCAAAGGAGATGTGGCCCAAGGGCTCACCCTCAATGTCAGCGCAAAAGACTCCAGCACAACTTGGAATCACTGGGGCACAGACTTGAGCAGACTGTGGGTCCAGGTGGTGGCTTCTGCAAACCTGCCAGAAGAGTTTTTATTATTGTTGTTTGTTTGTTTGTTTTTTAACAAAGGTATTTAATTGCTGCTCAGACACTGTTCTGAACCCAAAGGGGATGTTGAGGTCCAAACTTTCTGTTGGCATCTGGTGACATCAACTTGCATCTTTGGGCTGCAAGTCAGTAAAGGGGATTTAAGGAAACAAATCCAAACCAATTGCTTTTTATTATTTAATTGTGGTATATATAAGTGAAAGTGAAGTCACTCAGTCATATCCGACTCTTTGCAACTGCATGGACTGTAGCCTACCAGGCTCCTCTGTCCATTGGATTTACCAGGCAAGAATACTCGAACGGGTTGCCATTTCCTCCTCCAGGGGATCTTCCCAACCCAGGGATGGAATCTGGGTCTCCCATATTGCAGGCAGACACTCTACCATCTGAGTCACCAGGGAAGTCATATATAAATGTGTGTGTGTGTGTGTGTATATATATGCTTTAACCTCTGAGCCACCAGGGAAGCCCTATATATATAACATAAATGTATCATTCCAATCATTTATTTTCAATTTTTTATTTTGGTAAAATACACATAAAAATTACCATCATAAGTGTGCAATTCAATGTCATTAAGTACATTTGTGTTGTTATGCAACTGTCTCCACACTCCATCCACAGAGTTCTCTTCATCGTGCAAAAGAGAAACTCTGAACCTGTGCCTCAATAGCTTCTCCCTCTCCCCTCCCCCAGTGCTGGACATTACCCCTTTGTCTTCCTTCTGTGAAATTGACTACTTTAGATATCTTATATAAGTGGAATCATAGAATCATACAATGTTTATCCTTTTGTGCCTGCTTTGTTTCACTTAGCATAATCTCTTCAAATTCACCCATGTTGTAGCAAGTGTCAGAATGTCCTTTTAAAGGCTGAATAATATTTCATTGTCAAGCTTCCCTTGTAGCTCAGATGGTAAAGAATTTGCCCGCTGTGCAGGAGACCTGGGTTTGATCCCTGGGTCAGGAACATCCCCTGGAGAAGGGAATGGACCCACTCCAGTATCCTTGCCTGGAGAATTTCATGGACAGGGGAGCCTGGCAGGCTACAGTCCATGGGGTTGCGAGGAGTCAGACACAACTGAACGACTAACGTTTCCACTTTTCAATATTTTATAGTATGCACTGACCACATTGTGTTTATTTATCCATCTGTTGATGGACTCTTGGGTCGATTCCACCTTTTGACTGTTGTGAATAATGCTACTATGTACATGGGTATTTAAAGATCCCTCCCAGACTGCTTTCTGCTCTTTTGGGTTTATATAGCAGTGGAATTTCTGGGTCATACCGTACTTCTATATTTGATGTTTTGAGGAACCGCCATACCATTTTCCACAGAAGTTACACCATTTTACATTTCCACTGGCCTTTTGATTTTTAAGAAAGTCATTCTCTGCTTGAACAACTACCCTATTCTATTTTTTTAATATGTGCTTAAAATAACATGAAGTCCCCTGGGTAGAATGACTATCCTCCCAAGCCCTGTAACTCTCCCATTTTTAGTGTTTTTAATTGGTTTTAATTTTGTGATATGTCCTCTACATACATTCAAATATAGCATTACATTTATCCAATAGGTGGAGACTTGTGTGAAGACCCAGCTTCACAACTGTTGAATTATTTCATCTCTCAGGACTGTTGTAGGAGTTGTCTGCTGATGGACATGTGATTGGTTTTCATGGCACTCAGACTAATCACACACCCAGCAGCGGACACCATCCTAGGGCACTCAAAGTTGGCTGACTGAGGGCAAGTCCTGGGGACAGAATCCACAGCATCCTAGGAGGCCAGGGTGTATTGAGTGGTTTAGAAGGGAATGAAACGGCTCAGGTTTTCTTTGTTAAGAGGCCTTAAAATCCAGGCTGATACTACCCTCCTTCCCTACCCAAGAGGTGCTAAAAAATGAGCCTCCTGATGGAAGTCAGTGTCTCCTTTCTTCTTAGAGGTGATCACGATAATAATCTCCAATTTTAGGAGCTTACGGTGTTTGTGGTTTTCCAAATGGAATTCAGGCTCTTTGCTCACTCTAATTTCCAGCTTTAGCTCCAGTTGTTGTAATGCAATCCTGAAAGGGTGAATTTGGACAATCGCAGCTTGGCCATTTTGAGCACATATGCTAGAACTAAGTCTTTTTGGCTCAGCTGTAGCTTGAATCTAATGAAAATGACAGATAATGCAGCGCTCTGTGTGCCTGCCAAAAAAGAGGATATTTCCCATGAGATAGCACCTGGTGATGCAGAAATAGACACTATAGATTTGTGATTGGCTGGTGCGTCCCCGTATTCATATCTAGCCTGTATTATCAACCACACAAGATCACATCCTGGATAATAACAGCAACAATGGCATGCATAAAAATTACTGCAGCAAAAAGGGAAAAAAATACTAGATCAATTATGTCAATTATATGCTAGTACTTTTTCCCCTCACAGTTCCAGTACTGAGAGAAGGTGGCATCTCTCTCTGATCTAATTATTCACAAGCTTATTCTGGGTTTCCCCCCTCTTTTCTCTCCTCTCTTTTACACACCGATATAAAGAAGCTCTCTTTTAGAAACATACCATGGACTCAAATGTGCCGCCATACATATGTGACTTACATTTTAGCAGTTGAATAATCAGTTACTTGAAAGTAAAGAGGAAACGCCTCTCGTGTTGGCATGTTCTATTGGGAAGCGCTGGGAGGGGTATCCACTGCAATGACCTTACCTTAGAGCAAAAATGCCATCAGCCTCAAGAAGTGTCATAAATTAAGTTGCTATTTAAGCCCTGATTCTAGTAAAAGGGTCCAAATTTCCAAGGTGCCTTTAATGACTCTGCGCTCAGTGACAATGAAGTATTTCTTTAACAGACTGCCACCGAGCAAACATAAAAAAATGCACAGCTTGGAAAGAAAGCTTGCCATCTTCCCTTTCTTCAACTCCTTTCTTCTTCCTTTTATTTTCTTCCTCTTTCTCCTGTTTTCATCCCCTCTTTCTGTTGCTTCATTTTGCCTTGAGAGATGCCCTGTGAACCACCATTCCTCACTCAGGGCTCCACAGACAGGGTTCAAGTTCTCCCTGACTTCCTACGTGACCTTCATAAAAGTCAAAGTTCTCCCGACCCCCACCTGGAATCTCTGTTATTCCATCTTTAAAGTGAGAGTGCCTGAATCAGCGCTCCCAGGTCCCTGCAAACACTCAGATTTAAAGGGAAGAGTAATTTACGTAGGCTAGCTAAGGCGGAAGGTGATTTTGAGAGAGAAATACAAAATCATTAAGCAGATCAGTAAATTTGATAATGAATTGTTTCAATTAGATTCAGGTGGCAGCAGATGTTAAATTACTTTAGCAGAACCAAGCTTAGGGGTTTGTGGTTTACTTTTCTCATTGAAATGTACGGATACAAAGGGAGAAATCATATTTTCAGTCTAGCTTGACAGAAAGCCCCTACTGTGTGGGGGCCTCCGTAAGCATAACTGCATTGGACTGGGAGCAGAAATGGACAACTGTCACCCCAGCCTTCCCTCCCAGCTCTCCCTGAGTGTGCTGGGGTGAAATCTACCTCTCTCTGGGTCTCAGATCTCCAGTCTATAAATGAGGACTGGATTCAGCTCTGCCCCTAAAATATATCATGCTATTTTGCATTGCTCTTTACCTTTGCCAGACCCATTACATATGTTTCAAGTGTATTTGTGTCGGGAATATAGTATATTTCAGAGTTTGTGGTCTACTTAGCTCCCAGACCGTGAGGTCTGGTGGAACAGGACCCCAGATGCTCCTGGCACGGCGCCCCCTGCCTGTGTTAGTTAGGGGCATATAGTCTTCTGGGGCTGACTGTGATCATGGTGGTGGAGGTTGCAGAGGTGGAACAGAGGAGATAGAAGGTGAACAGTTCATCCTGGCACCAAATCAGCTCAAGCATCTCAGGCAGCTGACCCGAAAGTGCTTCCCACAAACCCCACCCTTGGTATGATCCCCAAAGGGTCATGCCTATCAGTTTTGTTGCCCCAGGGGAGGCTGGACATCAGGATATAGGGGAAGAGGGAGAAAGAACATGCTGGTCCCAGGAGGCATCACTGCCTCTTCTTCCTTCTTGAAGCATCACTCCTGGACACAAATGACCCCAGGGCCTGGCCCCGGTGTGCCCTACACAGGGTAGCCCAAGGCAGGCAGAAGCCCTCCCTCACCAGCAGGCCCCATTTCTCCAGGCTCTCTGCCATGCAGCATCTAACAAAACCCCACCAGGTCTGCTGAGCTCCTGAGAAAACTGCCTCTTTAAGAACTTATCTCATATTTTCAGAAATTGACTGTGAAAATTCTAAGTAATGGTGTGACATGATCACACTCACTTTCTGTAGTTAATCCTTCACGAGGGTCAGGCGCCCCTCTCTTCTCGGTGGCTCATTTGATTGTCACCTACCTTGCACAAAACCTCCCAGCCCCGAGCACTGTCTGGTGGGATGACAGGCAGTCAGAGTGCTGAACGCTGTGCGGGAATAACTGAATTAGAAAAAAGCTGCTGGCACTGTAATAAAGCGTTTAATGGACAGACAGCCTCTCTTGCCTTCCTTGGGGTAACACTAAATCCCTTTTTATTGTGGTTTGCACAGATGTTAGTGAGTTATCCATTTCTCTAATCATACTAGAAGTTGGCACATCCATCTTAAGTAAGAAGACCAGCCCACTTGCTTTTACAGAGTCCTTTTTCTAATAAACTTGTGTCAGTTTCAGGTCAGTTTTACCAATACAAATAAAATTCAAACAAATAAAAAGTATATTGTCTCATGATGAGATTTATGTAATTATGTCCCTTAGGTCACTTTAAATTTACACAGGGAGTTACACCCCGCATAACCCTTATTGCAGCCTGGATTTTCCTGCGACTCGGGAACACACACGTACAAACACACAGCCGCAGAGTTTACAATATTGGATCCCCCAGGTCATGGCAAAGCCTGTGGTGCAGAACAGCCCCTGTTTATGTCCGCAGGGTGAGCTGGGCTGTGGGTGAGTCACAGATTTTTTTAAACGACTTCTTTCACATAAAATCTGCTCTCTGTCCGGGGCCAAGGCTACAAGGCTGTCATGGCTTAAGGACCACCCAAAGATCTTTTTGCAAAAGAAAATTTTGCAAAACAGGGTCATGGAAAAGGAAAAAAAAATGTGTTTGTTAAAAAGAGAAGGGGGTCAAAAAAACCTTCCCACCAAGGTGCTCCCAACTGCAACTTCTGTGGAACTGGGAAAGGTCACCTGAAGTTCAGGCCAGGATAAATAATTGCTGTGGTAAGGGGTTCCTTTTTCCCTTTCCATGGAGTTGATGGGTTCACAGCGGTAGCTGAATCTTGATAGATTGGCAGATGCTGAAAGGCAGCGCTAGGCGGTGACCGGGGCAGGGTTGCACTTCGGTTCCCAGGGCAAAGGGTGGGCAGCTGAGGTCCTGGGCTGGGTGGATCAGAGGCCAGGTGACAAAGCCACCTCTGTCCTTGCACAGAGCAGGAGCAGACCCTGGCCCTGGCATCATCCTGGGACGGACGCGACAGGGTGAGATCTCTTGCATGACCGAGGCCCAGGGCTGCCGCTCGCCTTTGTGCACAGAATTACTGCTCTCTGGGGCCTCCCTCTGCAAGTGAGCAGGGCTGTCTCTGTTGTGCTTCCTGGTCCAGTCGTCCACTTCATAAATCAAAGACGATGGGTGGTGCTTTAACTGTTTGGTGTCCTGTTTCGAGGAGGAAAACTACTATGGCTGCTGCAAGGAGGGAAGCCGAGGAGGATTAAAGAGAGTCTCTGGGCTCCCTCACTCACCCACTGATTATGCTGCAGAAACTGAGGTCCCAAGAGGAGGCGTGACTTGCTGAGGGCCCATCTCACAAGGCATGAAGAGTTTAGACTGGTCTGGGGCCCTGACTCCAAGTCTTGGGCTACTGCATTCATTTCTTCATTCACTGGCTCATTCATTGTTTTATTGGGCAGCTATTTACAGAGGGCCTACCATGTGTCAGGGGCTTCCCAGGTGGAGGCTCAGCAGTAAAGAATCTGCCTGCCAATGCAGGAGACACAGATTCGATCCCCTGGGTTGGGATGATCCCCTGGAGAAGAAAATGGAAACTCACTCCAGTATTATTGCCTGGGAAATCCCATGGGCAAAGGAGCCTGGTGGGCTACAGTCTAAAGGGTCACAGAGTCAGACAAAGCTGAATGACCAGGCTCTAGCACTTCACTTTGACAAAGAAATGTTAGTGATCATTCCTGTGGTTATGATTAATAACTGACGATTAAGTATGAAATCCTGCATACCTGAGATCTTCATCTTTTTGGCAGCTATCATCCCCTCCCAGGGGCCTGGCAGTGCACTGAGACCTTCCAGGAGATGACGGTTTAGGAGGACAGCTAATCCAACCGCCTGCCCCCTATGGGCCTCAGGGGGTCCCTGAGGTCACGGCATCTCTCAGGAGCAGTGGAATCTATGCCAGGGCTGGCATCCCCCGCCCCCTACAGACCTCAGGGGTTAACCGCAGCTCTTGGGAGCAGTGGGGTCCATGCCAGGGCTGGGCAGGCAGCTCAGGCTAGGTGGTGGGGCCTTTGCCTGCTCTCTGATGGTGAAAGCCTCACAAACCATAGTCCGCATCTGGAGACACAGAAATGGCCTTTGAAACACGTCAGCTTCTGACCAATGGGTAAGGCTGGGCCAGTCCCCATAATGCCAGTCTTGAATGGGACTCACTTTGTCTCTGTTGGGGGACATTCTCAGCTCTCTGTGTTCCTTTTGCCACTACCTCTCACCCCAACTCCAACCCCAAGCCTGGAGGAGTTGCGTGGGTGTGAAAAGGCCCTGTGTGTGTCTCACCCACATGGATCACCCACTCCAGCAGGTCTTAAGCGGCAGGTGAGACAGGCAGAGTCCAAACGACAAGCCCAGCAAATCAACATTCACCAGGGCTGCAAGACACAAGTCGTCCCCTGCAACAGCTCCGGCCATTCAGTGTGGAAAGAAAGGAAGGGCTTGTGCAATTGGCCTGAAAGGATGCCCCTTCCTCTCCCACAAATGGGGAGTGTGAGGAGCTCTGACAGGTACCAGGGGCTCAGGGGTCAGACGAAGGAAGAATTGTGGATTGGAGCTTCCATGGACAATACTGTGATGTCAATCATCTAGGAAACTTTGTGCAAACTCCGGGAGATAGTGAGGGACAGAAAAGCCTCACACACTGCAGTCCCTGGGGTCATAAAGAGTTAGATATGACTGAGCGACTGAACAACAACAATGAACCCGACACCTTACTGGTTGTGCCTTCCCTCCCCCATTTCCCTTCCTTCCTTCCCTTCCCCATTTTCCCCCTGTTCCCTTTATTGTCCTCTGGGCCACTGGCTGACCACCAGCATGGTGTTGGAGTCAAGGGGCTAGGCTCTGGAGCCAGACTGCTCACACAGACTCCCAGCTCAGCCACTTTCTCACTGTGTGGACCACTTCAGATCGGCTCTACCCTCTATGTGTCTCAGCTTCCTCGTCTTAGTATGGAGATGATAAAAACGCACTCACATCCCAGGGCCCTTGTGTGGATTCTGTGAGTGAATGATCATAAAGTACTTAGGAGGATGCCTGTTCAGCTCTTCCTGACACGCAACAAATGGTGCTTAGTAATTCCTCTAGGCTGCCTTCTTTACTCCACGTCCCTATGCCCAAACTCATCTTTTTCTTTTTGGCCACATCACATGGCTTATGGGATCTTAGTTCTGGAATCAGGGGTTGAACCCAGGCCATCGACAATGAGAGCACAGGGTTCTAACCACTGGACTGCCAGGGGATTCCCCAAACTCATCTTTTACAGCATTGTGCCAGTAATTCTACTTGCCCTGCCCCACTGCAACTGTCATGCCTCCCTCCATGGAGGCATTACCCTCAGTAAATCCAAGCTTTGAAAATTGGCATTCAAGGCTCTTCGTAAATGGACTCACTCTTATCTTTCCAGGCTTAATGTTCCAACCCTACCTCCAACTCTGCTTTGGTCAATCTGGTTCCATCCATCCATCTACCCATCCACCACCCATCCACCCATCCATCTACTCATCCATTCATTTGTTTAAACACACACATCCATATTCTTCTAAGCTGACCCCCAAATAGGCCTAAGAAAGCATTCACCCACGCAGAAGCTTGCCTTTCTCATATGGCCCCACTGGCTTGCCTCTCAGAGAAATAAAATATAGACTGGTAGATAGATAGATAGATACTAGTTGATTATGAGGGATTGACTCTCATGATTATGGAGGCTGAGAAGTCCCAGGATCTCTGTCTGAAAGCTGGAGACCCAAGAACACCAATGGTATGATTCAGTCTGAGTCTGAAGGCCTGGGAACCAGGGGAGCCAATGGCATAAATCCCAATCTGAAGACAGGAGACATGAATGAGATATCCCAGCTCAAGTGGTGAGGTAACAAAAAAAAGGAAATACCTCCTTTCTCCACTTTGTAAATTTTTCAAGCCCTCAGGGGATTGGGTGATGCTCACCCACACTGGGAAGGGCAGTCTACTTTACTGTCCATCAGTTTAAATGGTAATCTCTCATCCAGAAACACTCTCACAGACAAATCCAGACATGTTTATTTTGGGCACCCTGTGGCCGGTCATGTTGACATATAAATTAACCACCATACCTCTCCTCCTGGGGGTTCTACCTTCCCTACACTCCGTGGCTTATAAACTCAGATGTGGGTTTCAGTCTCAGCTACTAAGATTGTTAGGAACCTCAGTTTCCATCAAGATCATGAAACAGCCCTCCCCCACTGACTGCTGTGTGATTCAATGGGGGCACATTAAAGACACTGTAGGGCTGGCTCACTGTAGATACTCAAAGGAAAGGGAATTGTTTCTTTATTTCCCAAAATTTTCGGGTCTTGGGGTCATTGTGAATGCCAGAAGCATTTACTTTGACATTCCTAACTATAGCATCTCTACTCGTCACCTGGCTCCTTTGGGTTATTCTTGCCTGAACTAACATACATGGAGTATTTAGTAGGTGCTCAATCAGCATTTGGTTGAGGGGTAGCAAAGAGGTTTTATAGCTAAAGATGACTCTCACTAATTATAAGTGGCAGCTTACAGGATGGGGTTGACAAAGGTCCTGAGGCTCTTTCTGGCCTCAGTGGTCCACAGATTCCATGATGAGAAAGTGATGTGTATCATGGGGTGGGAAAGGGAAGAGAGGCGAGGTTACCATCTTTCTACAACCAGGAAAATACAGGAAAGTTTGAGAAAAGCCATCATCCATGTATCCATTCAAGTGTTTGAGAACAATTTTGTGGGCTCAGAGATACCTTTCTTCTCTTTGTTTGCAAAACTAACATAAATGATCATTTCCACTGACAGTCAGATAATAGGTGAATTTTAACTGTCCATTCATTTCTGAAAAAGTCTTGAGTGAATACTATACTTGAAGTCTTAACATTTTATCTAATTATAATCAGATCTTCCACAGTGTTATTTACTTTTCCTAATCATTACTGAGTACCTTCTGTGTGCTAGGGGCTGGGGAGTCATCTTCAATGAGTTCACAGGCCCTTGGGAGTTGGAATCAGGTAAGGACATAATGATGCTGAAAGTCACCTATTTGGCTTCACTACCTAATTAAGTTTGAACTCAGCCACCAATATGTTCCTTTTCCACTGAACTTTAAAGTACTCTGCAGACACATCAACTAGACATACATGAAAATGACCTACAGATATCCAGAAATAAAAATCCACTTTGGTGTATGGCAGGAGTTGGGAAAGCATGGCCAATGGGCCAAATCCAGACCCACCACACATGTTGGGAATAATTTTATGGAAGCCCAGCCATGTCTGTTCCATTACATTATTGTCTACAGCTCACGCTCTACAAGGGTAGAGTTGAGTCATAATAGAGATGGTGCAGCCTAAAATATTTACTATCTGGCCTTTACAGAAAGAGTTTGCCAAACTCTGGCTAAAGAACAAGATAGTAGAATTCCAAAAATGCATCTGTAGGCCTGAAGAATTGGGCCCAAAGAGGTGGCCAAAATGTATAAGGCTGAGGGAAGAGGGGGTCTAAATGTTGTCCAGATATTAGGAGCTGCAGATGTGGCTCAAGGGCTCACCTCTTCTGGTACAAATGTTACATTTTCCTGAAAGGAAACTGAGTAGAGAGTAAATTAGGAAGCGCAGGGGAATAAATAAAATATAATCCCAAGTATGCATGCTCCTTAATATGCGAATGGTTTGAGTTAAATATCCTGCAAAAAATCACATCAGTGTCCGTAATCCAGGACCTAGAACCACCAACATAATTTTAAAATGTTTCCCTTGGTGAAATGGATGTCCTTAAATGTATGTGCACATACAAAGACATAGACATCACACATGTGGTCTCCAGGGGCTATTCAAAGTGAAATGTGTGTGTGCGTGTACAAATATATCTTTCCATATCTATATATAGAAATTCTAAGGCGCATATAAATAAATGTTAAATAAAATTTCACTGACTTTGGAACTATGTAAAGAAATCTTGAGCTGTAGAGATAACTTCTGAGAGAGTGAAGGAGTTGGATGAAATCAATGAGAAAAGTAAGGGAATGCATGAGAAATTTACACACACACATACGTCTATCAGCAGTTATAAAAAGATATTTAAAGTATATATCTGCATTTGAACATATACAAATACTTTAAGCATATATAGAGATATTTAAATTATATATGTGTATATTTTATGATCAGCGTGTTAGGCACCCTGACAGGCTACACCAAGGAAAGGTGTCATTTGCTATTCCTTGGTGGAGAGGCTGGTGGGCCCCAGAATACCAGCCTCTACCAGTTGTTTCTAAGACCAGGATACTTTATGCATCCTAGAATGCAAACTGACCATGAGCACATGCATAGTTCTTACAGGGAAGACTCTAGAGTCCAAGGAGTAGTATCTTGGCTCTACATGTTGGCTGTGTGACTTTGGGCAAATTACTTAACCTCTCTGTGCCTTGGCAGCCTTACTTGTGATAGGTAAATAGCAACAGTACCTGTCTCTGGATTAATATAGAAATGAAACATTAATATCTAAGCACAGGTTCTGGCACATAGTAAACTCTCAAAAAAGTAAGCTATTTTTGGTATTATTTATATCTGTGGGCTGAGGTGTGTTTCTGTTACCTTCAAGAGGAACTTTGAGGAAAACAGTTTTCGTTTTTTTTTTTAATTAACATTCTCTGTCATCAATGCCCTTTATAGTCAGCAAAGGACCTCCACGTGTTGTCTCAGAATAGTGCTGTTCAATAGAAATAGAGTGAAAGCCTGATAGGTAACTTTAACTTTTCTTGTAACCACACTAAAATGCAGCAAGAAGCAGGTAAAATGTATTTTATCTTATTTAGCTCAAATAAAATATATTTAGCTCAAGTAAGATATATCAGCCTTCCTTGCTAGCTCAGTTGGTAAAGAGTCTGCCTGCAATGCAAGAGACCGCAGTTTGATTCCTGAGTTGGGAAGATCTACTGGAAAAGGGATAGGCTACCCACTCCACTATTCTTGGGCTTCCCCTGTGGCTCAGCTGGTAAAGATTCCACCTGCAATGCAGGAGACCTGTGTTCATTCCCTGGGTTGGGAAGATCCCTTGGAGAAGGGAAAGGTTACCCATTCCACTATTCTGGCCTGGAGAATTTCATTGACTATAGTCCATGTGGTCACAAAGAGTCAGACACGACTGAACACGACTTCACATTTAGCTCAACAGTGAGAGGCAAAGTAAAGACCTTTTCAAAGATATCAAAAGTCTGCAATATTGTAGATTACATGGAAAAAGAGATTTGAGGTTACAGATGGAATTAAGTTCACTAATCAGCTGATTTTAAGATACAGCTATTTTCTAGATTATCTGAGTGGGCCTAATGCATTCACAAGGGTTCTTGAAAGTGAAGAGTGAGGCAGAAGAGAAGGTCAGGGTGATGCCCCAGGAGAAGAAATTGTCCAGCTCTTGGAGAATGGAAGATAGAAGGTGAGCCATGGGAGGTGGGCCATCTCTGGAAGCTGGAAAAGGCAAGGAAAGAGATTCTCCCCTAGATTCCAGGATGGAATACAGCCCTGCTGACACCATAATCTTAGCCCAGTAAGTCCTGGGTTGCACTTCTAACTGACAAAACTGTAAGGTCACACATTCAGGTTATTTAGAGCCACCTAGTTTGTAATACTTTGTTATAGCTGCAATAGAAAAGGAATAAACTGAAATCAAAATATTATCATTTCAAATCAATCACTATGACAAATTATTAATGAGATCCATTACATTCTTCATTTTTTCATACTGCTTGAAATCCAGCATGTTGATAGCACATTTTATACCAGCCAAATCACATTTCAGATGCTTGATAGCCATGCAGGGCTCATGGCTGCCGTTTCGGACGCTGCAAACTGAGATGATTCCCGCAGTAACTCTGTGTGGTGATATTAGCAGTAGGTGTTCCTATGTGGCTCAGTGGTAAAGAATCTGCCAGCCAATGCAGGACATGCGTGAGATGTGGGTTTGATCCCTGGGTCTGGAAGATCTCCTGGAGGAGGAAATGGAAACCCACTCTAATATTATTGCCTGGAAATCCCATGGACAGAAGAGCCTGGCAGGCTACAGTCCACAGGTTCACAAAGAGCTGGACATGACTTAAGGACTGAGCATACACACACACGTGTTAGCAGTAGAGCAACACACTCAGGCCATCCTCAATTATATATTCACATGTGCTTCTGCTATGACTTCCAGTTGTTTATTTGCCTAAAACATGTTGATCCCTCTTACTTTTAGTCTCTAGATCAGAGCTGGCCCTTAACAGTTGGTGAGATTGCTCACAGTGCCTAGACAGCAGGCATGTGGCAGGATGGGTGTGCGAGTTCAAAGTAGCCTGTGCCTCATTCACCAAACCTGTGCCCTGGGAACTGTATTGATCCTCCCTTCTGCCCTGGGGAGCACAATTTTGTCATATCTATTTGAAGTCCATGTACTAAAAGGAAAAATTATTATCTTTCTGTACACTTTGATTCCTCTCAACCCAAGCCCATTCTCCTCTGGCCCTCCCATGGGCATTTAGAATTATAAACTAGGACAGGAAATAAGACATACCTCAAATAAACAACCTAAACTTACACCTAAAGAAATTAGAGAAAGAAGAACAAATAAAACCCAAAGTTAGTAGAAGGAAAGAAATCATAAAGATCAGAGCAGAAATAAATGAGAGACTGAAAAAACAAATATCATTAAAACTAAAAGCTGATTCTTTGAAAAGATAAACAAAATTGATGAACTTTTAGTCAGACTCATCTAGAAAAAAGGGAGCGGTCCCAAATCAACAAAATCAGAAATGAAAAAGGAAAAGTTGCAAGCAATACCACAGAAATACAAAGGATCATGAGACTACTAGGAAGCAACCCCAATAAAATTGACAACCTAGAAGAAATGGACAAATTCTTAGAAAGCTACAATCACTCAAAACTGAACCAGGGATACAAAATATGAACAGACAAATTACCAGTATTGAAATCGAATCAGTAATTAAAAAACTTCCAGAAAGCTAAAGTCCAGGATCAGATGACTTCACAGATGGATTCTACCAAGCATTTAGAGAAGAGTAAACTCTTCTTCTGAAACTATTCCAAAAAATTACATAGGAAGAAATACTGCTGAACTCAATCTATGAGGCCACCATCACCCTGATATCAAAACAAGACAAAAGCATAATGAATAAAAGAAAATTACAGGCCAATATCACTGATGACTGTAGATGCAAAAAATTCTCTACAAATTATTAGCAAACTAATTCCAACAATACTTTAAAAGGATCATACATCATGATCAAGTAGGATTTATCCCAGGGATACAAAGAATTTCTCAGTATCCATAAACCAATCAATGTGATACATTGTATCAACAAACGGAAGAATGAAAACCATATGATCATCTCAACAGATGCAGAAAAAAATCTTTTGATAAAATTCAAAACGATTTATGACAAAAAATCTCCAGAAAGTGGGCATAGAGAGAGCATACCTCAATATAATAAAGGTCATGTATGACAGACCACATGTAACATCTTGTGAGAAGAGTGTGTGTGTGTGTATTTGTGTGTGTTTGTGCTAAGTCACTTCAGCTGTGTCTGACTCTGTGTGACCCTATGGACTGTAGCTTGCCAGGTTCCTCTATCCATGAGATTCTCCAGGCAAGAATACTGGAGTGGGTTGCCATGCCCTTCTCCAAGGGATCATCCCAATCCAGGGATCAAGCGTACATCTCTTAGGTCTCCTGCATTGGCAGGTGGGTTCTTTACCACAAGTGCCATCTGGGAAGCCCACTGTAACATCTTACTCAGGGCAAAAAAACTTTTTCTCTAAGATCAGGAGCAAGACAAGGATCTCCACTGTTGCCACTTTTGTTCAGCATAGTTTTGGATATCCTAGGCACAGCAATCAAAGAAGAAAAATAAATAAAAGTCCATATACAAATGATACAAAAGAATAAATAAAAATAAAATGGAAAAGAAGTAAAACCGACATTGTTTTCAGATGATACAATGCTATATGTAGACAATTCTAAACTTGCTGCCAGAAAGATCATCAATTAATTTGATGATCTTTGATTTGATAATCAATTTATTAGAGATCATCAATGAATTTGGTAAAGCTGCTGGATACAAAATTACTATACAGAAATCCTGCATTTCTACACACTAACAAAAAATGCCACTAAAAGAAAGTAAAGAAACAATCCCATTTACCACCATATCAAAAAGAATAAAACTCATAGGAATAAACCTATATAAGGAAGTAAAGGATCTGTACTCCAAAAAATATACGATGCTGATGAAAGAAATTGAAGAAGACTCAAACAAATGAAAAGATACACTGTGTTTGTGGATTGGAAAAATCAATATTGTTAAAATGACCATACTTCTCAAGGCAATCTACAGGTTCAGTACACTCCCTATCAAATTTCCAATGGAATTTTTTACAGAACTAGAACAAATTTTTTTAAAGATTGTATGAAAACACAAAATATCCCAATAATCAAAACAATCTTGAGAAAGAAAACTGGAGCTGGAGAAATCATGCTCCCTGACTTCAGACTATACCACAAAGCTACAGTAATCAAAGCAGTTTGGTACTGGCACAAAAACAGACATATAGATCAATGGAGCAGAATGGAAAGCCCAGAAATAAACTCAAGAACCTATGGTCAATTAATCAATGACAAAGGAAGCAAGAATATACAATGAAGAAAAGACAGTCTCTTCAATAAGTGTTACTGGGAAAACTGGACAGGTATATGTAAAAGAATTAAGTTTGAACATTCTCTAATACCATATACAAAAGATATACTCAAAATGGATTAAAAATCTAAATAGAAAACAAGATACTATAAAGTTCCTAGAGGAAAACATAGGCAGAATACTTTTTTGACATAAATTGCAGCAATATATTTTTGGATCTGTCTCCTCCAGTAATAGGGAAAAAAAAGAACAAATGGGACCTAATTAAACTTAAAAGCTTTTGCACAGCAAAGGAAACTATAAACATAATGAAAAGACAACCTACAGACTGGGAGAAAATATTTTCAAATGATGCTACCAACAAGGGATTAATTTCCAAAATATACAAACACTTTATATGGTTTAATATAAAACAAAATCAAAAAATGGGCAGAAGACCTAAACAGACATTTCTCAAAAGATATACAGATGGCCAGCAAACACATGAAAAGATGCTCAATGTCACTAATTATTATAGAACTGCAAATCAAAACTGCAATGTGGTGTCACCTCATACCAGTCAGACTGGCCTTTATTAAAAAGTTGCAAATAGAGAGGGTATGGAGGAAAAGGAACCCTCCTACGCTGCTGGTGGACGTGTAAATTGGTGAAGTTACTATGTAAAACAGTATGGAAGAGTATGGAACAGTATGTAAAAAACTAAAAAGAGAGTTGCCATATGATCCAACAATCTCACTCCTGAATGTATATTCAGAGAAAATAATTCAAAAACATACACACTCCCCAATATTCATTGCAGCACAATTTACAGTAACCACAGAAGCAACCTAAATGTCCATTAACAGATTAATAGATAAAGAAGATATGGTATATATATATATATATATTTTTACAGTGGAATATTACTCAGCCATAAAAAGAATGAGGTAATGCCTTTTGCAGCAACATGGATGGACTAGAGATTATCATATTAAGTGATGTAAATCTTGCAGAGGAAGACAGACATTATATGTTACATATTCAGAATCTAAAAAAAATGATACAAATGAATTTCTCTACAAAATAAAAATAAACTTGCAGACGTAGAAACCAAACTTATGGCTACCGAAGTGGATAACAAGGTGCAGTGGAGACAGTCAGTATGAGAGAGATAAATTAGGAGTTTGGGATTGACATGTGTGTGCATGCGTGCTAAGTCACTTTGGTCATATCCAACTCTTTGCTGCCCTATGGACCATAGCTGGTCAGTCTTCTCTGTCTGTGGACTACTCCAGGCAAGAATACTGGAGTCGGTTGCCATTTCCTTCTCCAGGGGATCTTTACAACCTAGAAGTCAAACCCTTGTCTCTTGTGTCTTCTGTGTTAGTGGGCGAGTTTCTTGACCACTAGCGCCACCTGGGAAGCCTAGGATTAATATATGCACACTGCTGCTGCTGCTGCTGCTAAGTCGCTTCAGTCATATCCAACTCTGTGCGACCCCATGGACTGCAGCCCACCAGGCTCCTCTGCCAGATGGATTTTCCAGGCAAGAGTACTGGAGTGGGTAGACATTGCCTTCTCTGAATATATACAAACTACTATACATAAAATAGGTAAACAGCAGGGAACTACACTCAATATCTTGTAATAATCTATAGTGGAAAAGATCCGAAAAAGAACATATATATATATATGTGCATTTGTGTGTGTGTGTGTAACGGAATTACTTTGCCACAGACTTGAAATTAACACAACACTGTAAATTAACTGTAATTTCCATAAAAAAAGCAATCCTCAAAGATATCTAAGGAGCTATGCCTAATATGTCAGAACATTAACCCTTTGATCTTTGCACTGAATTTTATACACCACCAATGAATGATAAATCTTATTCACTTCCATATTATTTCCTAGTTTGACAGAGGCACTATATTTTTATAATATAGTCTTACTTGCAATGCAAATATTTTCAGTGTCTCTCACATCAATAAAATGTAATATTAAGTTAAAAAAGAATTATGAGCTAGGTAGACATCCTTCTAGCCCGTTGGTGCCACTTCCACATACTTATGGGCATTGTCATGTATTCTTGTGTTTAATTTACATAAACAGTGTTGTAACATATCATGGTACAATCTACCCTTTTCTTTTACAATTGTTTTCCCTCTCTAGCCAAGAGCTAGACAGTTTTACTTAAAAAAAAATCAGCACACTTTTCTGGAAAAGACCAAAGAGTAAATACTTTAGGCTCTACAGGTCATACGGGCTATGTCTCAACTACTCAACTCTGTGTATCTAGGACAAAAGCAGCACCTATGTGAATATTGTCATCGACAGTATGTCAATAAATGGATGTAACTGTCTTCCAATAAAACTTTATTTACAAAAACAGATGCCAAAGATTCAGCCTGACTCCCACTCTAGTTCATCCATTTTAGCTACTCTATAGTATTCCACTCTCTGAAGACAGTAGGAATTTTTATCCACTACTTCGCTGATGTCAAAGAGTCTGTCACCATTTCCTTGTATTACAAGCATCCTGTAATGCACTTCTCATATGGACCCTTCCATGTATCTGTAAGAGAGTTTCTCTAAATTAAATTCCTACAAAAAATTGCTGAGTTAGAGTGTCAATTCAATACCTACTCTCTGAAATGCTCATACCATTTTATGGCTCTACTGTCAGGCAGAAAAATGCCTGTTTTTCCTTCAATCTCATAGCCACTACAAGAAGAACTCCTTGACCTGGTCACATGGGGGAGCAGAAGGTGCCTGCAGGTTGGCTCCTGTGTGTCCACCAGCCACTTTCTGCTCCTAGCTTGCAAGTCACGACTGAGGAAGGAGGTAAGGCTGGTGGCTTGTGTTAAGCTATGATACTTATTTCAAAGGATGAACTTCATGTGATCACATCTTATTAGGCTTAATTCACAAAAGCACTGCTCTTTATTATATATATATATATATATATATATATATATATATATATATATACACACACACACACACATACACACACACACGCACACATAGAGAGAGAGAAAAAAAAAAATTCTTCCCTCATAGCTCAATCAGTAAAGAATCTGCCTGCAATGTAGGAGACCCAGGTTTGATTCCTGGGTCGGGAAGATCCCCTGGAGAAGGAAATGACAACCCACTGCAGTATTCTTGCCTGGAGAATCCCATGGATAGAGGAGCCTGACAGGCTACCGTCCATGGCGTCACAAGAGTCAGACATGACTTAGTGACTAAACCACCACCACCAAGGAGGAAAAAAGGAAATCCATGAACCAGTTGGCTTTGACATTGATGACCCCAGGAATGATTTTGCAATGCAAGAAATCAATTTCCTGGCCTCATAACATCATTTCCAGAGATGTGATCACCAGAGGAGATGGCATTTTCATAAAGACCTTTCTGCCTGTGCAGGTGGATAATGATCCAGAAGTGAAAGTCTCTTCACTTTCAATAGAAACCCTGGATGGTTATCTGATATCTGCCCTTGCTCCTGACCAACCAGGATAGAGATACGAGGTCCTGCCACACTGGAAATAGGCTGAGTGGTTTTATACAGAGAGCAGCGGTCATTAGAAAAGGGAAGACTCCCTTAGGAAAATGCAGCATTTGGAGACTGGGGTTATTGTTACCTAAATTCTGAAAAATCTCACTTTTTCCTTTTTCCTAGTCATCCATTCAGCTAAGAGCTTTTATTAAGCACTGGATATGTGTCAGACATTGTCATTGACTGCAACTGATAAAGCTTCTTGTCTTCTTGGAGCATGCAATCTAATGGGAAGTAGACGAACAATAAGCAGAATAAATATGTGAATCACATCTGCTCATTTATTTCTATTTCATATCTGCTATGTGCCAAGAGCTGAGATTTTTACAACATGGTCCCCAACTTCAAGAGGTCCACACTTCGATAAGTGAGACAGATGGATAAAAGAAACGCAATGCAATGTGACCATTATTCAAAGTATATTCAAATGCAATAGAGCATGTATCATTCATAATAGTGTCATTACGGGGCTGTGATGAGTTCTGCTCCAGGCAGTGGGAGAATAAAGACCCCTTGAACTTCAGAGCCATATTACTGAAGTTTTCCAGAGAAACAAAATCCATAGGAAATTTATGTGTGTGTGTGTGTGTATATATATATATATATAACAATATTATAGGAGATTTATTATAGGAATTGGCCTATGTAATTATGGAGACGAAGAAGTTCCACACTCTGCTGCCTGCAAGCAGAAGTACCAGGAAAGCCAGTGGTGTAATTCAATCCAAATCTGAAGGCCTGAGAACCAGAAGTGCCAAGATCCAGGGCAGGAGAAGATGCCAGTCCCCACTCAAACAGAGAGCAGTTTTGCCTTTCCTCTACCATTTTGTTCTATATAGGCCCTTGACAATTTGGATGATGCCCACTTTGCCTTGGTGTCTTGGAAAGCAGGAACATACCAAGTAGAGAGAAATGGAGGAGGACTTTTGGGGCTAGGGAAACAAATTTGGCGAAGGGTGGAGGTCTGGAAGGTAGGCTACACATTGAGTCATGAAGGAACGAAGAATCTGAGGAGTTGGCTAGTGTCTGAAGTCTTTCAATGAGCCATGATGACTAACGGCATCCATTCTGAAATGCTTCCAGACAAAAAGTCACGTTTTAAAGAAAACATCTCTGGACCCTTAGGCCTGAGCAGGCTACCTGGATCACAAGGGGCAGTCAGTAGAAATCTACTATATGAACGGCTGATACTTAAAAATGCAGCATCAAACTCAAGTCATAATTACTCTGTTTCTCGAGGGAATGATCAGTTTCACACAACAAAACTGTGTTTGAAGAGCCTGGCAAAGAAACAAATTGGACTTATGGTTATATCTTTGTTTTAAAAATGCTATCATCTTGAAGGCAGAATTCCAATATTCCTTAGGCAATGTACTGCTCTGTGTTGGAGAAGGTTATCTAAGGCAAGTAAGTGGACAGAAATGCAAACGGTTCTAGGACAAATATTCTTTGTCCAAGTAACATGGTCCCTGGGAGAGCATGGAGCCATATCTAAATGAAGCCAAAACCACTGCTAACTTCAGGCTACTCTGGAAATGGGAGAGGGTATAGAGAGTGGGTGAGACTGCAAATTCTCAGGAACCTGGGCCATTTATGGGTGATGGATGCCTCCTATTTTTGAAAAATAATTATTAACTTCTTTTCTTTTCTTTATGGCCCTTTATGTCCCTCAAATCCTAGAGAGGTTTTAGAACCAGAGAATAATGGTTTGTGGTGGTGGTGGTTGTTGGGGGGTGATGGTGCTGCTGCTATGGAGGGATGGAGGGTTTGCTCCTAGGTGGCCTCTGTGTCCTTGAACTGGAGCTGAAAGAGGCAATCCCACCTGATCCTTACTAGCAGGTTAGTTCTGCTCTCTCATTTACTCTGATTGCAAACAAAGTTGGTCCTTCTCACTGGGATGGTCTCTGAGGACCACAGTAAAAAGACTCTTTCCAGTTTTCTCTTCCCAGATATGGGGCCTGGGGTCAGTGATGCCCCTTGGTAAGCCCAGTATCTTTATCTGTGAGGTAGAGACACAGTAACTTTGGGGACTAAACGAGACAATGCATGGGACGTGGCAAGAACAGTGCCCAGCACTTGTCCAGCTCACTCTGTAAGACTGATACTCTTCTCTCTCCCCTGCTGTCTACTGAGGGATGAAGGGTGGGCGTCCTGGCTTTGACACAAGGATGTCTACTTTGGTCATTTTGGCCAGCTCAAAATGTACTCAGTGTCATGTGCATGACCATTCATCCAGGAGACTGATTGCTACACAGTTGAGACAGAAGAAGATCATGTATCCACTTGTACTGTTGCTTAACAAACAAGAACATGGTATCAGTGGCGCCCAGTACCAAGCATTTATATAGCTCATGTGGCCTTGGGCTGGCTGGGGTTCAGCCCATCTAGCTTGAGCTCAGTTGGGTGCCTCTGCACTAAGTGTCTTGTATTTTCCTCCTTGAACCAACAAGCTAGCTTGGGTGTGCTCTTCTCATGGTGATGAGAGCAGTGCAAGAGGTGAGCAGAAACACAAAAATGTCTCAAGTTCAAGGCTCAGACTTGGTGCAATGTCCCTTCCACCTCATTCCATTGGCCAAAGCCAGGCTCTTGGCCAAATACAAGGTCAATAGGTGGGGAAATATGTCCCAATCTTTTAGTGGGAGGAAGTATAAACTCATTTGGCAAAGAGCTGAACACAGAGAGGGGCCAAGGATTGGGTCAAAAACTCTATCCATGGCGGGTTATGTTCTTATAACCCCTTCATCAGTTCAGTTGTGTCAACACACCTACAGACTGAGGCAGGGGGAAAGATTATCTCACAACCAACACACTGAACACACATATCTATTCATGGATTCAACAGATATTTACTGAATACTCACTATGAGCCAGGTACTTTTGAGGCACATGATACCGTGATAAATAAGAAAGACAAATCCCTTGCTGTTCACATTCTGGAAGGCAACACAAACAAACAAACAAAAAACAGGTAATACTTCCAACAACAACCAGGGAAAGGTTACTTGGTGGTAATTACAAAGCAAAACAAAAGAAGGTGGGGCAATAAAGAGCACCCAATATGTGGAACAATTCTAGAGAGTAAGGGGATATCCAATCAACAAATTATGCTCTTTATTTTTTTTCTTTAAATATAATTTTTAAAATGTTTACAATATTGTGTTGGTTTCCGCCATACAACAACACAAATCAGCCATAATTATACACACATGCCCTCCCTCC